>NW_020290144.1:0-23741 GCF_003144195.1 Ceraceosorus guamensis | reverse complement strand
AAAAAAAAAAAAAAAAAAAAAGGGTCCGCAAATGAGCGGAGAAGAACCGGTCAGTGAGACAAGTCGACTAATTTGCTTTGGCCCATCCCCTTCCAAATCGAGAGTATGCTGCAACTCACAATCACAATGTCATCCATGACAATGATGTGTGTTTGGTGCCATCGACATGGAAGACTTCGGAGAAGGGGCAAAGGTGCGCGGGAGTGAGCGACTACGACGAAGCTTCAAAGACAAACGGGCGTCCCTGGTCGACTGTGCCATTCTGCCCACGCTACCACACGCTCCCGCCCTGACGACTGCTGCCGAAAGCGGCGCCCGCATATGCTCCCTGCCCCACGCTATTCTCTCCTCCTACACGCCCTCCGCTCCGCTCGCTCGCCGGCTGCCGCAATCGGAAAAGCAAAAACAAAGACAGAAGACTCACGTCTTGTCGAGCGCATCAAAGACCATCTGACCCTCTCTTCCCACTCCCTTTCCGATCCTATTATACCTCTTGTTCGAATCCAAAGCAGCCACCCTCTCCCTATTCTCCACCTGTGCCAAGTTCACGCTGTTCAAGCCGCTCAATTGAGATGCTCCGCTAGCTGCCGCACCGATCGAAGTCTGCACGAGCGAGACGGATTTGATGCTTCGAGTCTTGAGCAATCTGAAAGAGGTGCGGGCGAGAAGAGCAGGGGCAGGAGCAGCAGCAGCAGCAGGAGCAGCAGCAGGGGAAGAGAAAGAGGAAGAAGGGACATTCTTGCCAGCCGAGATGATGCTCGGATCCGAAATGGCCGACGATGTCGATGGCTTCGTGTTGGGCGAAGCACCTCCCAACGCAGCGTTGGAAGCAGCAGCCAGCACAGTGGGATTGATGCATGCCGCGCCCATATTTGTTCCCGTGCTGCTCGTCGCACCTCCTACACCGCCAGCAGAGGCATCGCACTGCAGAACCACTACGCCCAAAGCCTCGTCGTACGCCCACAATTGTCCAATCACCGTTTCGCCTTTCTCTTCCGACATTGCCGCATCTCCTCCTCCTCCTCCTCCTCCTCTGACAGATGCCTTCTTGTGCCCCGATCCGGCCGTCTGCCATGCTTGATTTGCATCTGTTCGAGACGAAGAGACGGGATTACCATTGGGATAGAGCACGAGGGAAAGTGTGAGACCTAGTAGAGGTGCGAGGTCTGATGAAGGTGCAGCTTGAGCTTGAGCTTGAGCTTGCGTCTGAGCCTGCGCTTGCGGATGTGCTTGAGGAGTCGCTGCGATAGCAGTCGACTTGCTGCTCGCGCTCCCGCTCGTACTGTTCGCTGTCGCTGCAGCGGTATCGCGCGGGTTGGAGGACTTGTGATGATGGTGCGACTTGTATGCTCCTCCCCCTCCTCCCCCTCCTCCTCCACCACCACCTTTGGGAGGCATGCTCGGCTCGACTCGACTGGCTTCTCCTGTTTTGCTCTTGATGATTCGATCTCTGCCTACCGGGCAGTCCTGTGCGCTCAGTGCGTGCCTTTATAGCAAACCAGAGCCACACTTCCCGATGAATGCTTGGTATACGATGATGACTGGCAGTCACTTGGTGGTGGGAAAGTGGATGAGCGGGAATGTGCAGGCAGCGTGTATGCGGTGTTGCCGTGCCATCATGATGGTTGGTGCACACCCTGCCACCACCACCACCACCACCAGCAGCAGCAGCACGCTCCACGCAGCACACGCCCGCGACTCACTCTTGACTCGTGCGGTGCGGTGCGGTGCGGTGCGCACGGGCGATGCAGCCGATTGGTTTAGGGTCAGGACCACGTGACAGCGCTTCTTCACAGCTGCATGCACGCATCCGAAGAGTCGCGATCGAGTTGTCTGACTCGTGAACGACTATTGACGTTGACTTCGCATCACTCACACTCACACTTTCACTCAAAAACTTGATCCTTGCCCTGCTTGCTTGCTTGCTCACCCTTCCTACTGCCACTCAGACTCTCCCGCGCTGCTTGGCGCTCCATGTAGGCCTCAGCTCCAAGTTTCAGCCGCTGTAATCCCTCGCGGCCGATGACAAAAGAGGCAGGAAAGCATTCATCGCAGCGATCGAGCAGAGTTCAAGTTCCACTCCATCACCTCCATCACTGCCCCTCTCGCCTGAATCAACACGCTTGGCATCTCCTCATTGGCCACACAAGCTCCAAACACCCGAGCATTCGGCGTGATGGATCTCTCTTCCACTTCGTCGGCGCCGCCTCAGGCACAAGCTCAGCCCCAAGCATCAGACTTCGGCTTGAACGCGCCTGACATAAAGCAAGAAGAGCCCAGCACTCCCCATTTCACACACGCACAGGCACACGGGAATGTGCGCGACGTAGCAGGACAAAGCTCGATGGATGTTGAGATCGCAGACTCACAGATGGGCCAAGATAATTCGAGCGTCGCTGAGATGGGAGGTGCAGGTGGGAGTGCAGGTCGAGGCGCGAGCGCTCGAGGAGGCGGAAGAGGTAGAGGGAGGGGCAAATCTCGGCGAGGCGGTGCAGCAAGAGCGTCAGCGGGAGCGGAAACGGCGGCAGGAGCAGGCGATCAGAGGAGCTTGAGTGGAGCGGATGCTACTGGTGAGGCCAAGGGTATTGGTCAGCAAGGCAACCCCAACGAACGTGGACGAGGTAGAGGTAGGGGAGGAGCAGGTAAAGCAGGACGAGGTAGAGGCAGAGGGGAAGGTCGAGGGAGAGGTGCGGGCAGAGCAAGAGGTAGAGGAGCTTCGAGCGCTAGGAATCGAGCATCTGGTACGGCCGATCGGGCTGCATCTGTGCCAGGCGGGAACGACGCGAATGATGCTATTGGTGCTGCTGGTGCTGGTGCTGGTGCTGCGGTGTCGAATAGGGCCGAATCGGGTCGGTATGGTACAGCTGGGCTGAGAAGGGAAGGTGCGGGACAGGTGGTGGATGAAGCGGTCAGTGCTGCTGCTGCTGGGGGCGCTGGAATGGGAAGAGGCAGAAGACCCTACACTCATCGTGGCGTATTCACCAAAGACCGTGAGTGTTGGCCAAGCTTCAAGCTTCGAGCAGTACGTGCAGCGCCTTTGACCAGTCAGTCCATGACACCTTTCCAATCCCTCCTCGCTCTCGCTCTCTGCACTCGTCGCAGTGTCTCGATTGATGTATGCGTTTGGGGACAATGCCTTTCCCGATCCGTCCAGCGTGTCGGTCATGGAAGAGCTGCTTGTAGATTTCATCACGGATCTATGTCACCGTGCTCGACCCTCACCATTCTCCGTCGCTCGAGGAGCCATGCCGGTCGTCTTTCCCAGCATCATCTCCGATCCATCGGATTTGGGCGGTGCAGGTGCGGGCGCAGGAGCAGCTAACTCCGCCGCCTCAAATCCTAACAATCTCGACGCTTCTTCGGGCGCATCTCAATCTCAATCTCTCCCACCATCGAATTCCCATGCGCTCAACCTCTTTGCTCATCTAACGCGAGGCGCACCCATCACCTCTGCCCGCGCCGGTCCGCTCGCATCGCCTCATCCTTTTGCCGCGCGAGCTCGTCTAAAGGTGGAAGACGTCAAGATGGCTCTTCGCAAGGAGCCCAAAAAATTGGCCAGGGTGGAGGAATTGATATTTTTGGACAAGGTCATCAGCGATGCTAGAAAGATGCTCAATGTCGATCCGGCCGCCCCCGCTTCCGCTTCCACTTCGACCACGGCACCGACGACGGCAGCGCCTGGTGAAGCAGGCACTGCGGACGCGCACACTGAAGCCGCAAGAGCAGCGGACCAGGAACAGTCAAGTGGGACCTGAGCGATGGACGATGGACGCTGTAGTCGGTGTGTCGGGCACAACATTCCTCATTCAAAGTTGAATGGCGGATACTCCTTTCCAATGTACACTATATTGCAACAAGAATGAGCTGTGAAAACTTAGAGTGATGGATGCGTGCGTGTGGTCGACGAAGGGAACAAGTCCTTGGCTCTCCCGAGAGTTCAGAGACGACGTGCAGGTTGCGCTCCGTCGCTCGTCTCGCTATTCGCATCCGCATCTTCCCCCTCCTCCTCTTCGTCATGCGCGGCAAAGGGCAGATACTCATTCTCCCTAGCCCTAGCCAACCTCCTAGCAATCTCTGCTTCCGACTCTCCATCCGAGTATCCCTCTCCGCCCCATACGCTAAGCGCGACGGGCAGCAATATCAGTCCGTGCGTGGCGCCCAGAACGATAAGAGCGGCCCACATCTTGGCATAGTACAGCTTGAGCAGGTCCGATTTGGTCAGAGCCAGCACGCTGATGCCTACCAGCTTTGTGCCCGTAATGCCGCGGATCACCTGACGCGCAAGAAGAGTAGCGCAAAAGGAGCGGGAGGGAAAGGGAAGGGGAAGGGAAATCGAAAATCGATGAGCGGGGTGGCGCGAGCGTCGCGTGGACCGTTTCGAGACAAACTCACCGAGCTTCCAACGTCGACCAGAGCGGTCCATGCTCTCTCATCTCTCTCCTTCTGAGCCATCGGATGTGCTCTGGGCAAGTTACCGGGCGCTCTGGAAAAGGCTCTAGCTACATGACTGCAGAACTCTACGCATATAGCCGAGCAAACGGACAGGTTGACGAGGGTGAGGGCGTTGAGCTGAATGCCCAAAAAGCCCATGGTTCCAGCAACGCCTATGAGAGCAGACGTCACGCAAAGCACCACGATCCATCCCGTCCTCCACGATCCCAGCAGGAGCGTCGTGATGCCAAAGATGGAAAGCGCAGCTCCGCCCAAGACTTGCAGCGCTATACTGCCCAAGTGAAGGTACTGATCGAAAAAGACGTAAAAGAGGCTGTACGCAAACACTTCCACTCCACCTTGCTCGTTGCGCAAGTTGATGTCCTGCGAAATTCGCTCCGACGCGCGCAACGCATCGATAAAGTCTGCTTGGCTTCGCAGGGGCGTGTGATACGTGCGAAAGTGCGAAGCTGTGACTGACCCAGGAGTCCCTTCCGCAGGCGGGTCAAGGCTCAGAGCAGAGGAGTAAGCCGCCTGGCCGCCGAGCGGACAGTCTTCATCCGTCGGGCTGACAAGCCACTGCCTGAGGTAGCGCATAAACTCGTCGCTCTCGGGCATACCGTCGAGCGTAATGTTCCAAGCCGGTCTCCTATCCTTGAAGCAGGGTTCGCACAGTCCATCGCTATCGCGAGGCGAGCAAAAGACGTTCGGATCCTTGATGCGACGTCTACAGCAGCTTTCCAGCACGGGATTCATCCACTGCATAAAGTCATCGATCCAAGAGCTGGCGGGCTCGGCCAAAAAGCTGCTTTCCGGTCTTGCGCGCTCGCCTTCCAGCGTATTGGCCAGCGACAAGGGAGCGCATGTGGTGAACCTGCCGCAAAGAGCCTGCTGTCCCGTGCGCGCGCGAGGGTCCACCTTGCGAGCAACAAAGTAGACGGGCGGACCGACGTTGAGGTAGGTGTCTACCGCATTGAAATAATCGCGCAGGTAGGAGTTGGCAGGAAGCGCCAGTCTCTGATCCAGTCCCATCTCGAGCCTGCGCATGCCGAGGATCCCAACAACAGCCAAGCCCGCAAAGAGCGCTAGCACTATGCGTTTCGATGTTGGACGGATCAGTTTGGGAGCATAGTAACGTCTTATGAACCTGCCTAAAAGGCCTTCACTCGAGAAGCCACCCAGCCCAGCCGATCCCACCCCATCCAGCGAAGCGTACTGTGCGCTCGAGGAGGGCACGGCTATCTTGAGACAGGGCAAGCAGTCGATCCTTGAACTTTCTGTTCGGTCCGCATCCAGCGCCATGGCTGCCACAAAGACCGTGCACTGCAAGACAGCAGCAATGGCCATGCTGCCAGCTGCATACAGGGCGAAGTTCCTCACGGCCGGCATTGGAACGATTGCTCCCAAGAGGAAAGCGCTCACTTGTGTCGCTGCGCTGAGGAGAATGCTCGGCCCCATGCGGGAGAGCGCACGGGCTGCTCGTTCGGCAGAGGAAAGGTGATATGCTCGTCTGTGCGGTAGACCTCGCGGACCCCCGTACAGTCCCGCGCCTTCATCATCAAAGCTGTCCTCATCTTCATCTTCATCCTCTTCCAAATGAATTCCTCCAGCCGACGCCGAGCCGAAGCTCCCATCCGAGACACGCCCAATACTTGCGGAAGAGTAAGGATTTGCCGTGCTCGCGAGCGCGTTCTGACGATCCATTTCGCTGGTGAGGAGAAAGATGTTGTCCACCCCTACAGCCAGCAGCAGGAACGGCAAGACCTCGCCAATAATCAGCGTCACCTTGACACCAGCTGCCGAGAAGATGGCAACAGCAGAGGAAACGGAGGCGAGGACGACGACAATTCCAAACAGTCCAAGCATGAACTTGCTCTCGACCAAGATTCGCCTTGCAAATTTGCCGCCCAGTCGATGTCTTTGACGAGGGGCGCCTCTTCGGGGAAGGAAAAAGAGCAATCGACTTGCCAGCCCGCTCCGATGGGAGTTGCCGCTCGGCGCAGCAGCCGCATCCTGTGCTCTTGCCGCCCTGAGTTCCGTTGCCAGACCGGCAGAGGTGTTTCCTCCGAGCATGAGTGCCGCATACAAAAACATCAAGAGGTAGGACAGAACGACGATGGGTACGTCCGTGTTGCTCGAGCTTCCCAGCTCTTGCTCAAGGCTGCTCCCTGTGCTCAGCGCAAGCTCGATGCCAAGTGCTCGTCGACGTGCACCGAGAGGATGTTCGGGTACATTTCCGATGCCTGCGATGGAGAAGAGGAGTTGTTCCAGAGCCACTTCCCACTCCTCGGCGCGTTCCTTGACGGTCGAGTCGAGAGAATTGAGGACGACCCAAGTGGTGACGACGGATCGAGCATCGCTGCCTCTGCCTTCTCTATCGCGAATTTCGCCTCCTCCCGCACCCCCGCCCTGTACCGGTTCCTGGACGACGCTTGGTATACCGCCCAAGATTATGTTGGGCTTGAGGGGCTGTTGGAAAGTGGGCAAGCACTGCGCCGGACTTTCAGCGCAATCGTCCAGCCTTTCGGCCCAATTTGTCTCGTCCACCCCCGCACCATCCAGATCGTCTTGGAAGTAGCCGAGGATGCTTTGAGTCACACAAGGTCCGCCATGACCCGATGGTGCGAAGCAGACATCTTGAAGCGTCGTCCCGTTGCTCGTGCGCAGATCGCGCACAGCAGCTTCGAAATCGGCCCACCACACCAGCCGATTCCAGCTAAGCGCGGGCCGAATCTCAGCCAGCTCGCGCTCTTCAGCCGATCCGCCGGCTTTGGCTCTGCCGTCTTTGGCATGCTGCAAGCCCGTCTTGTCCATCATGAATACTTGTTGAGTTCGATAGAATGGTCCAAAATGCTCATCAAAGTACTCTTTGCGAGCCCTGCTTTCGGAATGCGGGGCGACCCAAAGCTTGACCGGATCCGTCTCTACTTCAAATTTGCGCCAACCCAGGTTGCTCAGTCCGACAAAGATGGCAGCGACGGTGAATGTGAGCCAGGGCGATCGAGCGCAGAAGAGGCCTACCTTGTAGAAGACTCGAGTAAGGAGGACGTTGAGTGCGTAGGAGCGTGGTTGGGTAGCGTCGAGCGCATCGATGCCTCCTGAGGCTGCACCCGCACCCATGGAGGATGAGGCGCTGCTGTCATCTTCGCTGCCAAGGTGTCCGAGACCTGTGGCGCCGATCAATCCAGCAGAACGCAGATGCTGGTCCGCAGCTCTGCTTCCGGATGAGTTGTCGACGCCATGACCTCTCCTTGCGCCTTCGATGTCGTCCTCCGTATCGAGCCGTACTCTCTCGTAGCCGCTGCCGTCACTAGCGATGCTCAGCCCGCTGTTCCTATGTCGAATGGCTATCCTCTTTCTTCTCCTCCTTGAAGTGCCGTATCCGACAAAGAAGGCGACAGTGCCTAGGATGTATAGGATGATGAGGATAAGGGAGAAGCATTCCAGCCCGCCGTGACCGACTGTGCATCGATCTTGACCTCTACTGGGAGGTGCGACCGGAGGTAGAACAGCGCATACAGCTGGACAGTCCGTGCATGCGCATCGAGACATGAGCGATTCGTCCGAGCATGCGCGGGGTGGAGGATTGAAGGGGATGGGCGGTAGCGTCGAGACGTTCTTTCGAGCTTCATCGCGTTCGAGCGTCTGACATGGCAGGAGCTGCGCTTGCTCCTTGTGCTGCCTGGGAAAGTCGATCTGAAACGGACTGCCAACCAGCGGTCTCTCATCTCCCAAGAACTTCAAGAACGCGTCCGCATCCTTTGCTCCACCGCCAATGAGGTCCATAGCGAAGCCATTGCTGGCTCCAAATTTGACATTCTTGCAGCTATCGTAGAAGCCCTGCCTGTACTCGTCGCCCACATGGTATTGCACCCTCTTGACAGCTTCATCCCCATCCTTTCCCCCATCCGTCCTCTGCCTCTCCAGCACATCCACAAATCGCGATTGATCGGCAGAGCAAGTGAAGGAGCAGAAGAGAGCGCGGAAATTGTTCCGGCAAGCTGGACAGGAAAGCAGCAGCGGCTCGGCTTGATCCAAGTTGGCTTTGAGCGCTTCCACCTGAGGCGCAGTGCAGCACACGCTACCCTCCGCAAACTCTTGTCCGCACACATCCACCAGCTCAGCCCGCAGCTTCTCGTCGGGCTGTTTGTTGGGAAGCGCAAGGCACGCTGAACGAGATCAGACGATGATGCACTACATCCACCAGAAGCCCACCATCTGCCTTTTTCCCCCGGGTCTTTCCCTTCTCTGCTAAGCACCTCGACCAGCCCCTTTACCCCGCCACTCACCTCCTCCGCATGTACCTCTTCGACTGCACAGGGCAATTTCGGCGAAAAGTATCCCTTCTTACCGCACTCTCCTCTCATGTTGCACCTCCCGCCTCTTCTGACATCCTCATGCTTTGCAAGGCTCTCCGACATCCTTTCGGCTCTCTGATGTTGCAAAGGGGCCGAGGTGGAGGTGGTTGCAGGGGTAGGGAGATGGACTGCGGATGAGGCTCACACCGCCAGCGACAGGAGGGGAGTTAGGTGATCTGAGAGCGAGCGAGACGCACACCTCTTTTTCAAACGAGCGGTCCCTGGCGGCTTCCCGCGAGACGGAGAGGTAAGGTGTTGTGATATGGCAAGGACCGCAAAGAAGCTTTCTCAGTCGTGAGCGGTGATGGTCATTCTGGGCGCGTCTCGCTCGATCGTGGGCGCATCTCCCAAACAGCAGCAGCAGCAGCTGATGCATGGCGCGTGCACGCGTGCCTCTTGAGGCGGAAATACTTCATGAACATCAGAGGAGCGCAGCCACAATCTCCGGCCCGGCCCCACATAGTATCTTCAGACAGAGCTACAGAGCGCTTCGTAATCACGAATGCCAAGTACCTACGGGTTGCTCACATGAATGCCGATCATCCGCGAACGGTGATTTCACGAAACGATCCGGTGCGAGGTCACTCGATCATCTTCATCATCGTCACCCTCGCCGTGGATGAGCAGAGGTGTGGTGCGTACACTGAATGCTTAGGCTCGGTGGGGCATCGCCCTTTGCTTAGTGTGCGAGCCCGAACACGGGCCCTGTTTGAGAGGGGACCAAGGAATATCTGTTTCAGACGGCTGAGAAGCGGAAAGGATCTGTGGTAGCCAACACTCCGAGGTGTCAGCGACGGGATCGAGCCACAATGGAGAAGTTCCAAGCCACACTGACTGTCATGATCGCGGCCCGAGTTCGTCGTTTCATCGCGAAGCTGAGGGCGACGTGTGTGAGGTAATGGCATGGCCCTGACGGCTGAAGCGTGCTTCGTCATCTTGGTGTGCTATTTGGGAAAGGATGAGGCGATCAGCAGCACATCACATGTGCGCCACGGCGACCTGCTTCGACATGCTTAAGCGCATCCGACGCACACGTTGCGGGGTCGACGTGGTCGACGTATTGCCTTGAAAACGGGAATGGTGGAGCGCGCCTGCTGAATTTGGGGTCGGGTTGCGAGCTCCTGCGACCGAGTGGAGCGTTTGACCATGCATTGCTGCTGGATGCTGGATGGTGCGTCGAGATACGGCCTGAGCAGCGTCTTGTCGCTCGTTCGATCGACGAGGCCCATCTGCCTCTAGGCCTCTTGCTTCCACCGAAGCTGCAGCTACTTGCGACTGCCAAAAAGGCACTGTCTGTCTGGGCGACATGCGCTTTGGACTCTCCTGCTGTGGTTTGAAACGGGTGCGCAAAGCTTTCAATTTCCAGTCAAAAGGCGCACCCACTTGCAAGCGCGATTCACCCCAACTTGCCCAGCGTAGAATGGAGTATGGCTGTGCGACTGATTGCTGCCGGTGCCAGTCGTGGTTGCTGAAGCAGTATTCGCCGCAGCGGCGGCGGCAGCAGCTTCCTGAAGCTTCGCAGCTTGGCTGTGGCCGGGCCGCAGACCTTGACGAAGCTGTGCATCGTGCTGGCTCTACAGACGCGAACAACTTGAGTCGTTTGCTTGCGGCTATTAGCAGCCCATTCGCTACCCACTTTAAGACGTGCAAAGTCTTTAGCCGAGGTGCGCAGCGAGTCGCTGAGCTCCCGTGTCTTGCGCTTTTCCGTGCTGAGGTCTGGATGGGTGCAATCGATTTCAACGGCGACGACGGAGATGGTGCAGCTTCCTTGTATCTCAACTCTACTCGCCAGCGTCCATGCCTGGAAGAAGCAGCGAAGACATGTCTCCACGCTCAGAAAGTCCCGGCACTAACTCTAGACTTGTGCCATTCTGTGCTTACGAGAGAGTCGATCGGAAAGCAAGGCTACTTCGGCATTCGCTACGACGATGGGGTGCTGATCAGTCAGTCCTCCAGTCTGAACGGAGCTTGACAGAGCCCGCCCTCAATCGCACCCTCGGAGATGACGCTGCCGAAGCAATGCTCATAGCTGTCAGTAAGCTATGCAGACCAAGGGCGCATCGCCACTCACGTTTGTATGCGCTTCTCTAGCACCCCGTTGCGCTGCGGAGGCTGGGACGCGTCAAGATTCCACAGCCGACTTTGCAAATCCTTTCACTCGTACCTCTTGGACATTCTTGAGAAGTAAGGCTTGGAAGGCTCCCTGAGGACCAGCAGATTAGTATAATGAAGACCTCCTTGGGTCGATTTGCTTGGTCGACTTACCTCTTGCGATGTCTGGTACTGTTGGAAGCCAAGAGATGAGCAGAGCGTGCGAGCAGGCTAAGTAGGGCGTGCGCTAGTCCATGTGGAGAAGAGAGGACTTGCTTCACCTGATAGAAGCTGATCAGAAAGACGCGACCGCTATCTGAATTAAGACATCCAAATACAGGGTGCAAAAGGCGACAAAATGAAGGCGCACCTCATTGCTCGGGTACAGATGTCCCTTCAGTGAGCAGACCAACGGACAAGATCTTCAGCAATGCGCATGCACACGTTTTCCCGGCTGGGTATTCTTTGCCCCCTACATGATGATCTGCGGGGAGAGACCTGCTAGGACGCTCTGCCGAACGTTCGAATTCATGTCAGCGCCCTCGCCACATACTCCTGCGAATCACCAGAGCTTCACCGTTCTGTAGTCTGCACTAGGCTGCAAGCTCGATACAACCACATCGTCCGGTTCCGTAAGCTGCGTTTCGCAAGCTGGGCAGGCCCTCGCACTGGTGAAGAGATCGTTGGCACACTTGAGGCAGAAGATGTGACTGCATGTCGTCACCACCGCCTTGCCTTTGCACCCGTGCAATGCGAGTGAATGCTTCGAGGTGAACGGGAAGCTGGACTGCGCACTACACTTGCATTTCCGAGAAGAGCGGCGCATCACTTACCGTCTACATCAAGACGCCTGCGACAGCGCAGAATGTTGCAATGAAAGCCTTCATCCATTATCGTCTTGTCTCGCTTGCGGACTGTCTAGGCCGAGTCGAGTAGTGCGCGCGGAGGGGCTACGGAGATCAGATCGTCAAGCTCATAGCGGTTCGCACAGTCGTTGATGTCGCTCCTGTGGCGGCGGGCCTTCTTTTTGATGGCGTGAGCGACGTCGAGTCCCGCAAGCGCGAGCAGCGCTTGTCGAGACGTCCAAGAGACAGCACTCGACGCCGCCCACCGCAGAGTCCAGCGGTTGAGGGGGGATTGAAGTGGAAGAGCAAGGAGATCAAGTAAAGAGTGATTGTGACCGGTCAAAAGCTAACAAGGAGACAGCGTAGCCCTCGGATCAGTCGCAGCATGCGGGTTTTGGAGCCTGTGCTGCGCGATGCGTTGACCGTGCCAGCGCCGCAAAGGGAGACGATATGGAGCAGCGTCGCGTGGCACCCAATCCAACGTGCATTATCCACAAGCTTCCACTCTTTGACTCAAATCTTGCCATTTTGCTTCTTGATTCGAACCTCTTGATCCATCTTCATGCGCACGCGTGCTTGATGCTGCCCTCGCGCCCAAATGGTGATTCGGGAATCATATTCAAGATTGCTGCGCCTCGAGCATCCGCAGGGACTACATTTGTTTTGCCGTTCGGATTCTGAATGTCTCTATCCATCATTTGTTGCGCACACTGCAGGTCTCTAAGAATCGAGTGCATGCTGGCATGCAGCAGCAAGGTGCCTGTGTAAGTGCTGCATGCACCCTTCTGAGGAGCAGATCAGGGCTTCCACTCGATGCTGAAGGCGCAGTCACAGTCGTGAGTGAAATCTGTTCTGCGCTTTGCGTCTCACCTGTACCGTATACGGACAAAATAGCAATCGTGAATCAACGAATGCTGAATTCGCAGTCTGGTAATGATGCGGCGGGCGACGGTCCGTGTGCGCGCGTCCCACTGAGCCCGCGCCTGCAGTATTCAGCCGTCGTGTGAGCCTCATCGCAAAGGTTTCAGCTGAAACACATCCCGTCGCATCCATGCTGCACTGCGAGACTGAAGCTGAGCTGAGACATTGTCAGCAGACGAGCGCAGTTCGCAGCACCTAGCTACCATTTACAGGGTTTCTTCCGATGTGCATGCTGCGCATGCTGCTGACCCAGCCTAAGCAAGACCGTACACCTCCTCGGTTGCACACGCTGCATGCTCCCACATGTGAGTGGCCGGTGACATGATTCATTCGAGAGTGCATATATGGGGCGTAGCCTCCATCCACGTACCAAGACATGTGTCCGCGCTTAGAGCTGATCGATCTCGCTGCTGCAGTGCGCCACTCGAAGGATGATCGAAAGGCGAGTCTTGTCCTCTGCATGCATGAGCTGCCTTTCTCGTAGCCCGTCAGTCTGACGAAGCGCACCCTCTGCAGCCTGCGTGCGTATGAGTCAGGGGTGGAATGAGTCGAGTAGTCAGCTGAAGATGCTCCGCCCCTTCATTTGGGAATGCGATCGAGCGTACCACTATACAATGATTGTCGCGCAGAGGTCGCAAAGAAGCCTGGTGAGACTCGTGCCTTGCTACTCACCACAATTCTGACACTCCACGACAGTGCCGGGTCTGAGTTGAGATTTCGGAACTCTGCATACGCATGTGGAGCCGGAGTAGTTCATGTCCTTCAATCGTGAATGACAGACATGCAAGTTGTGCGCGATGCGAGTGAGTGAGGTAGCGGTTGAGTTTGCGCCAGAGCACCTCTCGGACACGGTTGCGAGCAACAAGATCTGCGCTTGCGACTCACCATGGCTTGAATACACCTCACGCAGCACAGCTTCTCGTAGCCCGACCTCTTCCACTTTGCTATCAAGCTGCGTCACAAACAGTCGTGAGTGAGTCGCGAATGGTGAGCATGCCACCATCTTCATCAGTCTTGCAGCCTTCCCGAGAGCTCTACCTCCGTCCTGCACTTCGAGCCTGTATCCGTAGTGGTGCGCATCTCGCGTCCCTCCTGACCCATCACACTCAAGACTGTACCACTCACTTGGCGTCCGCGTAGCCCTGCTTGACGAGCCAATCGTACAGCTCCTTGCTGATGGCTTCTCTCCCATAGTACAAGTCGTAGATGTATCTGCTCCTCGTATGGCTTATCCGCATGATACCCCACAACACCTCGTTCTTCCTCTTTCCCTCTCCCTCTTCATTCTCTGCATCCCGCATCGCTCTCGAGTAGTCTTCTAGAATATCCTCAATATCCTCGAATCCCTCGGGAGGAGGCGCAGTTCGCGAAGTGCGAATCTTTGGCATGCTGTCTGCGACGTCTGAGCGCTGAGTGTGATGATATCCGACTTCCTCCAAAGAGCGGCGACGCGGCGTGGTGAGATCACGCTCCGGCTATCGGGGCTTGAGAGAATCAAGAATTCGGAGATGTAGACTTCATCAATTTCACTGTAGCTTCGCCTTGAGATGACGGTAGGAGCGTGGATGCCGCCGTCTGGCCGGTCAAAATGTGACTGTTTACAATTTGAATTTGATCCGTGAACGTTGGATATTTGATTTGAAATTGGAATTTGAGGTTGAATACTCGAGTCAAGAGGAAGCGTCATTCAGTTTTTGAGTCAAGAGCCATGAGTCAGGGAGTCAAGAGTCAAGAGTCTACTTTCATGTCGAATCCATACATGCAGTCAAGAGTCAGAAGTCAAGTCAAGACTCACACTCATCAGGATTTCCGGAAGACCGGGTCACACACATCACGTGAGGTCGACTTCGCCGCGCTCTCTTTGACGTGCGAGAGGATTCAAAATTGCGCGACGATGCCGGCGCGGGTACTCAAATTCAAATCACGAACTCTTCTTTCTGTCCCTTGATGTGCGTGCCACTCAAAATTGAAACTAAATCAAGCATCGCGTGTGCCCATGCACATATTCAAATTCAACAGCAGCGCGAGCGCGGTACCACGTGATGTCGCTAATTAGATTCAATGATTCAAGATTCAAGATTGTCAGCGCAAGGCGTAGAGATGTGCCTAGAGGTTCGGAACCTGCGAGGCACTCGGAAGGTTGTTTAAAGTTCTCTTCCCGCACAATCACACCTTTCGCTCGAGGCTGCCAAGCCGTCAAGCGAGACAGAGGTAAAGGCGCAAGAAGGTGAAGAGTATCAAGATGCCTTTCGCAAATTAAGCTGGCAGGTCTGAAGAGTCGGCACCTGGTCAATTAAGGATTCGAGAGGCCGTCCGAATCGACTCTGGTCTTGCTTCGTAAAGCGCGGAAAACAAGTCATGGGGTTTGGATGCATGCAGTCAAGACGTGGCGTATGATTCAAAAGCGACAATGCGTCGCTTACAAGACAGGCGCGACGACGAGGCGCGAAACAAGAGGTTCGATGGTAGATGACGTCGTTCGCTGCGTCAGCCGAGCAGCTGATACGTCGGCTGCAGGCATGGCAAGGGCTTGAAAGCTTTCGCGTTCATGACCGCTTTTCTATCACGTGTTCAAACCGTGACTGCGGCAGGTGCTGTAGGTATGGCGAGCTCTTTGCGCAAGATCTTTGCGGATTAGGTCGTTGAAACGATGTCAGCATATGTAGAGGATGCGGCCGGCATCAGCGAGTCAATGCAGTCTCTCCGCATCGCCTCACCTTGCCCGCGGCACTTCTTGGCACGGCCTTGACTGCAAACAGTCCAGCTCTGAGACGCTTGAAGGGAGCGACTTGAGAAGTGAACCAAGCGTCTATGGAAGCTAGAACTTCGCTTTCCGTCTTGCTGCTGCTGCTGCTGCTAGCTGCTCCATCTTTCAAAGCCACAAATGCTGCGGGGAGATCGTTGCCATCTTTCTTGACTCCAATCTTTGGCAGCGACAGGGCAGAAAAGATCTCAGCACGCTGATATTTGGAAGCGCAGAGATTGGTCCCCAGCGCATGAAGGGAGCCGGGCTTGTCAGAGCTGTCATCTTGCATCTACTCACCACTGCCGCATCTTTAACATCCTCGTGCAGAATGAGCACAGCCTCGACTGCAAGTTGGAGCGGATACAGTGCAATCTCGAGGTGAATACGACCTATTGGCGATATTCATGTCTGCTGATGATGCAAGATTACGACTCACGCTCGCTGGGGCAGACTTGGTAGCCATTGTACTTGAGTAAATCTTTGAGCCGGTCGACGATGTAGTAGAACCCATCTGCGTCCCTAGTAGCCACGTCGCCAGAGTGGAACCATCCTTCCTCGTCGATGCAATTGGCGGTCTCTTCTGGTCTGTTCAAGTAGCCCTTCATTGTCTGTTTACCCAACATGCAATGATGGGATTTCGGTAAGTGGATGAGCAGCGTTGCGAAGCAGGATAGTGTTTGGCTCCAGCGTCCAGTGTACTCACGTTAGGTCCACGCAGCCACACTTCTCCACCGACGCTAGGGTCAGCGTCGGAACCATCTGGAGCTACCAGCTTGGCCTCTTGGTTTGGCAACTGCAGCGGAGGACGTGGATGATCAGGTCTTTTCGAGCAAAGCTTTCAAGCATCCGACCCGCAGTCACTCACCAATTTCCCCACAGAGCCTTCGCGCGAGTTGGCTGGGCCAGACATGAAAACGGCTGGCGACATCTCCGTGAGCTGTAGGAGAAGACGAGAACTGCAGCAGCTCAGCTCAGTGCCACAACTTGCGCGCATAGACCGCGTCGGCCAGACATTGAAGATTGGTTTCGTACTCACGCCGTAGCCTTGGAAAGTGGGCACACCGATTCTTTCCTGCACTGCTGCAGCCACTTCTCCACCAAGCGGCGCGGCGCCCGACAACAGCCATCTCAGGGACTTCATACCCTCCGGCTTGACGCGAGGATCTTTGGCCAGGAACATAGCTACGGGCGGTGCAATGTACGCAGCGTTGATTTCCTTGCTTGCGATCGTGTCCAAGACGAGCTGCGGGTCGAAACGAGGCAGCAGCACGAGCTTGGAACCGAGGTAAAGAGCTTGCAAAACGTTGGCAGTGAGCGCAAATAGGTGAAAGATGGGCAGAAATGCTAGGACATTGTCGCTAGAGACGAAAGCTTCGCCAGTGCCCGAAATTTGCAACGTGTTTGTGTTGATATTGAAGTGTGTTGATTGGACACCTTTGGCCTTGCCAGTGGTACCCGAAGAGTAGCACATGCTACGCAAGGAAGCGAAAGGAGAAAATTTGAGCAGCGTCAAATACCGTTCACACCCGCTTCAAACGGCCCGCCAAGTCTCGATCCGTACACTAGGCGCTCACAAAGCGGTTTCCGAACGAGCTTGTTCGGGGGTAAAATGCTCAGGCACAAGTTGATCCTCCGAGAGCAAGCTATCGAGCGACTGCTTCGTCTCTTTAGGGCTATCCAACATAAACACCTTGTTCTCTCCCAAAGCCACAATTTTGGCGGCTTCTTTAGCCGCGGCGAGTTGCGCTGGCCCAGCAAAGATAGCGCTGGACTGGCTGTCTGAAATTTGCAGAGCAATCTCACGGGCCGTGTAAGCTACATTCACAGTAGTCACTATGATCCCTGCCGCTTGCGCTCCCAGGGCCAGTACTACAAATTGCAGCGTGTTGGGACACAAGATCGCAATGGTGTCGCCGCGCTTCAGCGATAGGCTTTGCCTGAGCGCGTAAGCCACGCGCAGAGTCAGCGAACGCAGTGTTCCGTAGCTGGCCCGTTTACAGCGGCCGTTGCCGGTCAGCAACGCCTCTGACGGGTGAGAAGCGACTTTAAACGTCGCCGCTGCTCACCTGATTTGCTCGCCAGTATTGCCCTGCTCCAGAGCAATCTTTTCCGAATCGCGAGCAGCGGCCAACTTGGAAGCGAAGACAAAGTCCCAAATTCCGCAGCTCGAAATATTGAGGTCGATGGCGGCGTAGCCGGCAGGGTAGATTTTGTGGGAGGTCATGATTGGCGGTGAGTGCTTTGATCTCGTGAGTTTGTCTGCTCGATGATGATGTCGACAAGGAAAGCTGAGGCACGAATATTTGGTACAGATAAGAAGAATTTACACATTGGAGTCCATTGACCCAGACTTCAGAGCATGAGGCTGTGCTTAGCCCTGAGTGAATGCGTAGCTCTACCGCAATCGAGTTGCGATTGGTCGAAGCTTACCCCGTTCTGTCACGTCGCCGCGATGAGAGACAGCACTGCCCCACCTGCTTCAGACCTACTGACTGCTACTTGAGTTCGTCCTCCGCGCCAATGATCGCGCAAGGTTACCCAGCTCGACTTGGATGCCCATCCGTCAGACCGAAAAGACAGGAGCGCCTCGCTTCCGTGCCAAGGCTTCTCGCAGCTGGCAACCTGCGCTGCTGGTAAACAACGTCACACAGCACCCAGTCCCATTTGTGCAGCAGAGTGGTGCAGAATTCAAGCAGACCTGTGCCCGCGCGCATTCATCCTTCCTTGCGCAGTCCAGAAAAGAGATCGAGGCACACGACCAGGCTTGTATTCCTCACCCTGCACGCTGTAATAATTCGGATTTGAACATGAATGATGGGTCGCGAAGTGGTGATTGAAAGGCGGGTGGGATGATGCTGCATGCTGCTGCAGGTGTTTACGCAGGTCCACGCTTTGGCCTTGCCCATTCAAGGTTCTGATTCTGACCTGGCATCCTCGCGAACGTGATGCTTTTGCTATTCGTCGATTCTTTCTCTTTACGCTACCTTACGTTGACTCCAAGGTGCAACCGAGACGCAGAATCTGAGAGTGGCCTGCAGACCGTGACATTGGCACGCGAGCAACCATTCATCACGCTCTAAGTATTCAAGGACATAACATCAACATTCACCACAGAGACGCAAGAGCTGCGAGCTCAGAGTTTGTGGGGCAAAAGGGAAGCGCTTGGAGGTCGACGCTCTGGGCGACCCGCGATCGGACTGGGCGCCTGACCTTGTCCCGACGGGTGATTCGCAAGGGGCCCAAGAATGTCCACCCAGGCGCGCCTGTTCGTCTGAGCGTGACGGCTGTTCATGGGATCGCGAGCTGCCCACGATACGAGTGAGCCGTACAAGTCTCCATTCTCCCTGCAAGGAGGGGCGAGTAGCAAAGCAATTCATAAGCGTTAGTGTAATGCAATGTAGAGCAGCGGAATTTAAAGTCGTCGAGAACAGCATATGTGGCAAGTATATCCCGGCGGAAAACTTCGCTCGCATTTGCATCATCCCGAGACGTGGGGCTACTCACGGTGCAACAGGTGCTCCCAGCTCCCAATCACTAAAGCCCCAAGCTTCGGCCAGTGCCAAAGCGTGAGGAGCGAGCAATTCCAGCCTCTTTCTTCTGAGCTCCTCCAACGCTCTGGTAGTCGTTGCCGTGTCAAAGCGCGTAGCGTCAGTCTTTTTGCCGCGGTGTTGCAGCGCAAGAATCAAGGGTGTGGGCATGCCAGACAGAGGACTAGGCGCGGTAGTGCAGACCGCAACAAAAAACAGGTCTCGCAAAGCCACAAGGAGCTCTACGATTTTTGGTGGAAGGGAACCGGTGGGAGCGTGCGATATTTGGATACGCTCCATGACTCGCTGGAATCTGCTGTGGATGCTCAGAATGGCGTAGGCCAAGACGGCAGTGTCGGAGAAGATGAGACAAGCGTCCCAAGCTTCTTCGGCAGATTTGCCGCTCGCTCGTTCAGCACGCAAAGCTTCGCGCGTCTGCAACGCCGCATTCAGAGCAGCCAACGCCAAGAAGCGTTGTTGCATTGCGGGAGAGGCAAAGTCTGCTGCTGAATGCACGCCAATGTTATTCTCTTGAGACACGACCGAAGCTGCCGCAGCACCATCAAGGTAGGCGTATTGCTCTGGCAGACGCGACGTGGACAGAGTACCCTCGATGACAGCTTCTAGAATAGCCATCAGTCTTCTGCTCGCTTGTTGGGAGATGATGTAGTTGTCTCCTTCGACTGTGACCATCTGCAATTGAACGGTCCATTCGATTTTCAAAGAGTATGAGCGCCGAAAGGAGGCAGCGCAGCGCGCGTACCTATACACTCACTTGCAAGAACGAAGCGGAAAGGTCTGGAATCCCAGCTGCTTTGCTGTACCCATGTCCTCCGAGAGATCGACGGCTACAAGGGAGATGTGCAGATTCAGTCTTGTAGCGATTTCTCACGAGGCTTGCGACACGTATAGCTTGCTTACATTTCTTCCAGCCCAGCGGAGGCAAAGCCCGTGACAAAGACCTTGAGGGCCGAAGCTGTGGCGTGCGCGTCTTTCAAAGTGGCGACATCATCAAAATCGCTCGTCACCAATGAAGTGAGCAGATCCAAGCTAGAGAGGTGGAAGACGTAGCTTGCCGCGAGAGGCACAAGTAGACGCCATTGTAGACTGGAATCTGTAGGGCGCAGCGAGCAAAGGTCAATCGATACGTGATTCAAGCGGCTGCCTGCATCAGCACTCGTTATTGCGGACTCACAAGAGATGATTTGATTCTCCACGGGCTTTGAGACGTGTTTGAATTGTCGACGCAAGGTTGCAAAGCGGATGCCGATGGTGCTGGCCTTGGCTGTGATGGGCGAGATCGAAGGGGACTCGGGCTCAGCGTGAGCAGCAGCAGCGCAAGACAGCGTGGAGCAAAATCGAAGCAAACATATCGATCCAATCAACTCACCAAGGACACGTCCGCCAAGATGTATGATTCCGAATCGCGCACCCAGCATGGTCCTGTAAGACAGCACCGGATTGGCATTGGGAGTCTTGTTGAGTTGTCCAGCTTGGTGGACGGCGTAGGAAGCAGAGAGCAGGTGATCGCGAGGAACGACGACATTGTCCAACGTCATCCATCCATTATCGATGGGATGAAAGCCGACTTTGGGTCCGATGTTGCCCGTAGTGATTCTGCGCGTCATCACATCTCAACGTCAACAAGAGCTTCTGCGCTTTTTTGAACGGGACTGGTGCCTTGCCTTCTCACCCAGCAAGGTCGTGACCCGTTCTCGTGGATCGGATCTGCAGCATGAAGGCGCTAGGACCATAGTCTGCTCCCCCAACCACCAATCTGGCATACACGAGCGCGTGGGTCACGCTCTGCGCCAGTCCACCTGCAGAATATGAACAGCTCGAGCACAAATCAGCATCGCGAGTCGATTTGACTGTTGAAGGACGGGGATCGAGGGCACGCACCTGGCCACCATTTGCGCGAAGTGATTGTCGGCGTATGCAGAATGAAGCCATCGTGCTTGGCGGAGTAGGTAGCGGTAGTCTCTATTCCACCTCGCACATTGCTTCCGTGCCCAAGCTCGGTTTGAGCATAAGCGCTATTGAGCGAGCGAGTCGAGGTGCGCGAGGAAATGAGCGGGCAGATTTATCGTGTCAGGTGGACCACTCTCGGTCCTGCGCCTGCGCGTTCCTAGATTTTCTCTCTCTACTCACCCAATGATCCTCCAGTCCAGAGCGGCTTGGAGCCAACGTTGCTTTTGCGAAAGGTTGCACGAATGCTGCAGCGTTGGAATAAACAGACATGTGTGGATGTATAGCTGCGGCGCACAAACACAAAAAGTCGCATCAGCCGCTGCCCCCTCTGCGATACGGGGGTTAGCGCAAAGCCTAATCAAGTGGGCAAAAACCTTTCCCCCCTTCTCTGGTCACCCCTCTTGGGCATGTAACCTGCACATTTGTCTGCAGCCAGCACGGATCGCATCGCATCGCATCGCCTCGCCTGCCTCGCGCCCACTCAGGACCACAGTCTGCAGCACTCTTGACTACTCACAGGCAAAGGCTCATCGACGAGCTCATGCACAATCACCATATCCGCCTCGCTCCAAGCATGCTTCTTTCTCAATTCCCAAAGTCTACGAATCTTGAGCAAAGCTGCTCTGTAGCTCTCATCTCTGTCCAAAAATGGACCTTCGGATCTTCTGTAGGGGCCATTCCTTCCAAAAAGATCGTCCGACTCTAGGACAGCTCGAAGCATCTCGACGCGTCGACGTAGCGGTGCGCCTTGATAGAGCAGAGAAGTGAGCGGAGTCAGGTCTGCGCCTATGCTTCGACTGGACTCGAGACGCGATAGTGAGAGATCCTTCGAGGTGCACTCTGACTGCCATTGCCCGCTCTGACCATTCGATGCATGCAGCGAGACGGAGACGGGAGAGGCGAGGTGTTCCGCCTGGAATGGCGATCTTTGAAGCTCATCCGCCAAATCGCAAACGGCTCGGTGGCCGGCCAGCGTGCGGAAAAATGCCATGGTGATCGCAAAAAGGTCGCGGTAGTAGTTGCCAGTGACGCCTTCTGCGGCGGAGCGAGAAGAAGAAGAAGCAAGCGACTAATGATAGATGTTCGATCGACAATGATAGTCTCAAGCTTTGCTGTCTGTGCTACAACACTGGGGGCGAGACGGTGAAGAAATGGATGTCGACTTTTTTTTTGCTGGAACGTTGATATGTTTAAGCCGCCGCCAGGCTTGTCTCCGCTCACTTGGTGGCCCACTTGTGCCGTGCCTCTCCCACCACCTGCTTGGCTGACTCATTCGCTCCGAGCAGAGCTGAGCTGAGCTGAAGCAGGGTCTGTGCTACTTCGAGACAATCTATGCTGCAAGACGAGTACGATAAGCTGTTGTCACGAGTCTCGTGTGTGCCTCGAACGGCCCACCTGCCATCCGAGGCAAAGCGAGGCAAGGATCGGCTCAGCAAGACGCCCGACAGCCCCGGGCAAGTCGAGGTCAGGACGTGCCGACAACGCGACGCGGGTCGAGCTGACTTGGAGAACGTCATGGTAGCGTAGTTCGAATGTTACGTCGAGTCTGAGTCTGGCATGACGGAATCGAAAAGAGGCACAGCACAGCGCTACACGTCCGCAATCACGAATGTGAGGGTTTCGAGGTTCGTTTACACGGATCCCCCTCATCGACTCGCCAACGCTCCGCGCCGCACAGCACAGCACACAACCATCACACAGCACGAGGTGAGCCAAACTCCGACTCCCTCTTACCGATCACACTCACGATTAGCGTAGTTTCGCAGACGTGCGTGCGCAGGTCACTCTGCTGCATGGGAGACCTATAACGGCGCTAAAGGGTGCATCGGCAACTTCAAGGCGGCGGGCGATGCTCGGGCCAACTCCCCCTGCTGTGTTGGTTATACCATGCCGGTGTTTGCATGGGTTCGCGCCAAGGAGAAGAGGTTGGAGTGATGGGGTGGATGAGTGTGAGTGTGAGTCTGCGTGTCAGTCTGCTTCGACACACTCACGACTCCCACTTGTCTGCATCAACGACACACGCCAACCGAGCCCTGATGAGTAACACGACTCACGACTGTACGGAGTTCGCATCCTCACACTTGGAAGTTTGACAAGGATCATGTGACTGAACCCAACAAAAAGCTGCAGTAGCAGCAACACGTTTGCCGTTCAGTGGAGAATCGCGAATCACGAATCGTCCCGAGCGGATGCTCTGCTTTGCTCCCAACGTGGTGCAAATTTCATCCCATCCTTCACACGTATTCAATGCGCATTGCAGCGAAAGAGCGAATGTAGGCTGAGCGGTCTCTTGAGGCTATTTGATCTGATCCATCCATTCCATTCCAGCTGGGTCCATCCGCATCAGCGAGTAATAAATCTGAGTCGCCTCATCGATATTCCCATCCCACCCTCACTTCGAGACGTCAGCCATGTACAGTTCGGAAGCACAGCTGCAGCATTTGAGACTCGATCCACCCGCTCAGACCTACATGCTCGAACTGTGAGTAAGCTGCGGGCTCTGACAAGCGAACAGAAGGGGGCACAAGCAGCATCCCCCCCTCAAAGCTCCTCGACGCCTGTCCGCTTTCTCTGCGGCAGGCTTGCTTACCCATGCATCGGCGTTACGATCATCTCAGGCTGCGAGGTATCTACAATGGCTACTCGGGCAATGTCGCGCGAGCTCTCAAGCTGGATGACTTGCAGGCAGAGTTTCAGGACAGCGAAGCACGGTCCAGTGAGCAAAGTACTGCGCCGAGGCGGCTACTCGGCTCTACTTTGACATGCTCCATACCGGTGACTAAAGGTGAGCAACAATCGATCTGGGGGAGAGGGGGGGCAGGTTGGTAGAATTGCAATGCATTGCCGTGGG
>NW_020290143.1:0-29137 GCF_003144195.1 Ceraceosorus guamensis | reverse complement strand
CCCCCCCCCCCCCCCCCCCCCCCCGACTGCAGTTGCGTTGCGCATTGAGAATAGAAGTTGCGCCAAGCTGGTGGAGACCTGATCCGGTTGCTAGCTCGTGAGAGTGGACTTGACATGCCTTTGAGAGCGACAGAGAGGCGCGTTTACTTAATGCTTGACTATGCGCGCCAAGCTCTCACAGACAATCCAGATGCATCGCACCCCGCTACAAACCTTCGAGGGGGGTACATCATTCTTGCGCCGCATCTCGATGCTCGAACTGCTCCACTAAGAATTGCCGTCCATTCGCCAGATTCGAATCGTTCCGTCTTGATGATAGCTGCACAACGAGCCATCCCTAGCCTGATCCACGCCCAAACAAGCAGAGCCCGTCGGATATTCTGCCGCACTTCCTTCTCGTGCATCTGCAGTGCGAGTCGCAGCAGCCGTTGCGCTCGAATTAGAGTTTAGCTTCCAAAGTAGGGGACCCGCTTGCTCGGAGCCGCTCAGAACTCCTATTGGGTCAGCAGCAGCAGCAGCGGCGGTGTTCTTGACAGGGCGCACAAAGATGGATCGAAAGGGAGATTTTGGATTGGATTGTTGGTGACCTATGAGGGTCTTTTGCAAAGTCCCATCGCTTGTGGAGAGGAGGTGATGGGCTGCTCTTCGCTGAGAAGAAGTGGAGATGAGCAGAGATGTCGATGTAGAGGATAGCGAGACGATAGGAGCTGCAAAGGGCATGAATGTGCGTAGCATGAGCGAGATTGCGCGTGCTTGGAGGGAACCCGCATCGATCGAATATCGCGGGAAAAAGGTGGGGGGAGGATGGGGACATCGTCAGGCTAAACTCACCGGCTGCTACGTCTTCTGTCATCTGACCCATCCTCGCATCGTACGTCCTCACAACCCCTTCCATTCCAGCAGTCCTGAAGATTCCTCCGCTCACATCCAAGCAAAAGATCGTGTCCTTGGATTCTTTGAGCTCCATGATGGGTTTCCAAGCACCGCTAGCCCTTAGGTCGTACAAG
This sequence comes from Ceraceosorus guamensis, assembly GCF_003144195.1. Classification (NCBI taxonomy): domain Eukaryota; kingdom Fungi; phylum Basidiomycota; class Exobasidiomycetes; order Ceraceosorales; family Ceraceosoraceae; genus Ceraceosorus; species Ceraceosorus guamensis. Next base: position 28,130 of record NW_020290143.1, on the reverse strand, counting down.
CGACACCTAGCATCAAAGCCAGCGGCGAGCAAGAGCGAATCTCCCCCTGTCAAGCCGGGTGCGCCGGGATTGTTGTTGTTGGTGGAAGAAGAAGAAGAAGAAGCACCAGCAAAAGCCAGGGCGTGTACAGCTCCTGTATGTGCGTTGAATCTCCTCACCACACCACCGCTCTGCACATCCACAACATTCACGCTACGATCCATTCCAGCTTGAGCGAAAATCTTGTCAGAAGGTGCCAATGCTAATGCCAAGACGGCATTATTGGCAGAATCGTACGTCTTGATCCCTTCGTCTACTTTTCCCTTTTTTGCAATCACTCCCAAGCTTGATTCGGGGGATATGCTCGATGCAGGAGGCGAACGAGTGGAGAAGAGACGTACTTGTCGGTCGGAGGAGGCGCTGAGGATGTAGGCGGATCGACTGTTGAAGAGCGCGGCGTTGATGGGCCCTGTATGCGCTCGAATGACATTGGTGCAGGTTGTGGGGAACCGACCAGACAGACTTGACGGTGGCCACGACGCTTTCGCTTCGATGTGGTCCATTGCTACAAATATGGACCGACGGGGGAGGGAGAGCGGCAGGACAGTATGGGAATGGGTGGGTTGCGGGAGGTGCACAAATAACGTCCTAGACGTGGGCGGATGAGAAAAGTCTCGACAGATGTCGATGCTGTGAAACTTGAAACGGGGGGTTTTGGACAAGTGTCAAGCTCGAGCAGGCTTGAAGAGAAGAGAGAGCAGTCTAGCTAGACGTATAGCGAGCGATCTTTGCCCCCATCCAGATAACTTCGCGCCACACGCAATCCTGGCAACGAAGGCTCTGCCTCGTTCGCACGATCGACGGCTCCCGCTCCACCCACCCGTGTCCCGTGGATGCGTTTTGACCTCTGCCGCGATCCTCGACCTAGCAGGGAGAGGCGAGCCTCATGAATCTGCTTTCTCTTCAGATAGATAGACGATTGAACCTGAGGCAACTCGTGCGCCCACGAAGAAGTGGTGACGCAAAAGATCGCATCTCGATCGAGGGAAGAAATAGTCAAGTCTCTTGTGAGACCACCATTCAACATTTGATTCACAAATTCATTTGTGATTTCATATCAGTCAAGTCAAGAGTTTCAGAATTCAGATTTTGTTTCACACGGGCTCACGTGTCGTGACCGCGGGGTCACGCTTCCCGCTTAAAGCTTTGCTGGTCGCCATGCTGCACGTGACGGCAGCAGTGTGCATGGCATGCAGCGCGATCGAGGGCGCGTCGTGCTGATTGATGTGTCGCGAACTGCAGCCTGCCGCTGGATGAATCTCGAAAGCACGGAATGAAACGATCGAGCGATGGCTGCTTGACAGAAGGGCCGCAACCACCAACCATCACGATTTACCGCTTCCCCGAATCATGCATCTGCACAAAGCCCCAACTGCTTTCTTATTCTCTGCCTAATTTGGGGCAACCTTGACGATACGCATCCAAAGGTCGAGCGAGCGAGCGCATCTTGGCCGCTCCTCGCACGCATCGATCGAACATGCCATCCGCAACTACGCGCAGTTTTGCAGGCATTGCAGGTGGCTCTTCCAACCAGTCCCTCCCTACCAATGGGCAAGCCGTAATTGCGAATGGGAGGGGAGATGTGGAGATGGAACAGGAGCAAGAAGGAGAGCAAGAAGGAGAATGGGAGGAAGGAGATGAGATCCCAGAGGATGAGTACGAGATCGAGGCGATCCTCAGTCACGACAAGGGAAGATTGGAAAAGGTGAGTCGTTCTTCTCGCATGGCAAGTGGCGGCGTTCATGCGAATGTGCGCGGGAAGCTTGTACGGATACCTTTTACTGACCGCTGCAATCCCGTGCATCTGCTCGACTCCACTCGCATCGACTGTTTGGGGGGGACTGTGCAGGGCAAATTGGCATACCTTGTCAAATGGAAAGGCTATGGGGAGGAAGAGAATTGTTGGGTGCGAGAGGAGGATGCAGAAAATGCGGCAGATATGCTTCGAGAGTATTGGGAGCGCAACAAGTCCAAAGTGGAAGTGGTGAAGAAGAAGACTCCTTACAGCGGGTCTGCACTCCAGAGCGAAGTCGATTCCAGCACAGCCAATGGCAAGAAGAAAGGTAGACAGAGCAAAGCGGATCATTCCGTCGCTTCCATGCCTGGAATGTCTTCCTCTGCTGCTGTCGCGTCGACGCAGCAACATGCGCGCAAACGGGCAAAGCCGAATGCGCACAATGCGGCGATTGATGCCGCTTTGGAACAAAAAGAGGCGGGCAAAAGAGCTAGAAGAGCAAGACAAGGCGCTCTGAGCAGAGTGGTCGCAGACGATCCTTCGGACATTGAGAATGATAGCGGCATGGATGATGCGGAGCTGGAATCGAGATTCGGCGCAGACGAGGTGGCGAGGAGGAAGAGGATCAGACAGGCTAGAAAGTACGAAATGTTGGCGGATTGGGAAAATGTGGTGAGGAATGTGGACACGATTGAAAAGATGGAGGATGGCAAGCTGGCTGCTTTTCTTGTATTGTGAGTAGCAGAGGCCGAGCGCGTCCGTCATGCGGCATGCGTCGTCAGCATCGTCGTCGTGGTGCTTTGTTCAGCTGGACGAGCAGTCTTTTCACCAAACGCATAACCTACCTGTTCTAAATGCAGCGAGAATGGCGAAAGACACTGCTACACCACTGCAGTCACGAATCACCGATGTCCTCAAAAGGTGCGCAGGCAGCGTTGGAAATGCAAAGATCGTTACGCACACGGAACTGATTCATCATTCATGACTCACGTTGCACAGATGATTGAATTCTACGAGTCCAAGCTTCGTTTCAAGCCCATCGAACCCGAAGGTGAGCAGAGCTAAATTGGCTTCTTACTGCTAAAGGAGATCGTGGGAAGGGGCTATGGCTCACGAGCTTGTCTTTCGATCCCTTCAGCTGCCGAAGAACGACAACAGGCGAGAGAGCGAGATAGGTCATCACGAGCTGCTGTACAGGACGAAGAGGCTCGTCAATTACAAGCTGCAGCTCAAGCGCAGGCCGAAGCGCAGGCCGAAGCGCAAGCTCAAGCGCAAGCCGAGGCTCAAGAGCCAGCCATCGACGATGCTTCAGCTCCTGCGCCGGCGAGCGGAGGTGATGCGACTGAGCAATCAGCTGAGGGGCCATCAGCTCCGACAATGCTGTCTCAATCCGCTGGCGATCCAGTCGGAGCACCCGAATTTGCCGGCATCAGTGGGGCCGGTGCGGATGTGGAGGCCGACGCAGATGCGGATGCGGATGCTGAAGCGGATGGGGAGGCGGGTGGAGATGCGGAAGCAGAGGGCGATGGAGATGCGGATGCGGAAGCGGCAGATGCTCAATTAGGCGCTGAGCAAGGAGGTGCACACTTGAACGAGACGCCTTCGGGGTCAAATGGAATGGAAATCGATGCGTCCCTTGCAGCACCAGCGCCCACGATCTCGATGCCGGGTGCGCAACCTGCAGCAGCAGCAGCAGCAGCTTCTTTGGCGATGCGAGAAGAATCGGAGGAGGAGGAGGAGAGGAATTTGCAATCTTTTGAAGATGCTGCTGTTGGGGCGTCTTTGGGCCAAGAGACGGCGGCAGAGGAGGAAGTGGAGCGTGGGAATGCTGTGGATGTACAAATGGGAGGGGCAGAATGAGGAGAGGCGGGGGGATACGTGTGGCGCGGGCTGAATGCACCTGTTGCGCTGCGTCGGGCGAATTGGGAATTGACAAACACAAACCCCGCTATATAGCTCTCTCTCGCCAATAAACACCCTCGCATCCGATTCGGAGGGAGGGAGGGGGGGCTGGCCAGTCTCAAGTCTTCCGTCCCCGGCCCCACCCGCTTCATCCACCGAGCGTCTATTTGACCCTTTATATCTTGCAAGAACAAAGACGAGACTTTTGTATTTACGCCGTACTCGAGCCAATCAATCCGGGTCACGAAAATCAAGTGCTCCATGCGATTCGATCTTCTCATGGATGCTTGCTCGAGTCGAGCGATGCGTTGCGCGTGCTGACGCGCACGCTCCACACACACAGCCTCTCAAATAGATGAGTGCGATCAAAGCGAGGCAAGGAGGAGACGGTAGAATTTGACATGCTCAAAAGAGCAGCAAAAGAAAAAGGTTCGGGGTATGTGGATTGCTCGGAGAAAGCAATTCGAATGGAGCTTCGTTGAGAAAGGGAGAGAGAGAGAGAGAGAGAGAGAGAGAGAGAGAGACAGGCACCAAAGGGGACGCCTGCCTGCTCGCTTTTTGTCGTTTGGGTTCAAGCAAAAGACATATCTTCCGACTGATCCATCGGAGGGATCTCGTGCTCCAAATCCCCAATATCCTGCGTCAACCACCTACTGCTCTTGGTGTTGGTCATGAGCGCTTCGATCTTGCCCGTCAAGTCCTCCATATCCGTCGAAACGTCTCGTCGATCCCTCTTCAAAAAAGCAGCCGTATCCTGGCTCACCGATCGACGAGACTTGCCAGTCGCCGCGCCGACAGTGCCCAAAGTCGGCCTTTTGGACGCTGCTGCTGCTGGCGAGTCTGCTAGACCGGAGGAAAAGGTCACGCCGATGGGTGCGGGTGTGGCGGATGCGCGTCTTTCGCGCACCGGAGACGCGCCGCCCACGCTCATCCCGCTCGGCTTGACGGGCGAACGCAGCTGGTCCACCCTCGCCGACACCTGGTTGCTGGCAAGATGCACAAGCCTGTTGTTGGCTTTTCTAGACTTGATCAGACCCCTATTCAAACTAGAGATGAGCCTCTGATTTTCTTCCTCTCGCTTTTCCAGCTCCACGATGCGCTTGGCCAACGCTCTAGGCTCTTGAGCCATCAGATCCAGCTCCTTGTCTTGCGCTTCGCAGACCAAATCCAGCTCTCGTACTTGTTGCTGCAGACGCGCAACCACGGACTCTTGCATCGATTGGTCAGACGGGTTCCACCCTGCCGGCAATGTCGGCACAGATGCGAGCTGCTGCCGTAGCTTTTCAATCTCGGTCAAAGCAGCAAGCAGCTTGGCTTGCACGACGCCTAGTGGCTCCGACGCTGTGTCCATCAGCTGCATAGGAGCACGTCTTGGGCTAGTCAGCACCTCTGCACCCGAGAGCCGACCAACACTCGTGACTCTGCAACGGGCCAAACTCACCTCGTCTTCCTCGTCATCCACCTCTGCTTCGTATTCCTCATCACTCTCGTCCCCCACTTCTCCTCCACCGCGAATGTGGCATTCTCGAATCTCTGCCAATCGCAAGGTGATTTCTGCAACTTCGGCTTTCGAAGCTCTAGAGCTGGATCCGGTCCCATTTTGAAGGGACTGCACCTGAGCACGAAGCTCTTCCGCTTCGTCTCTATACCTCACCAAGAGCGCCTGAGCTTCCGCGTTCAGCCCGCCTACCGCATCCACCTCATTTCGACGAGCATGCAAGCTGACCTTTTTCACCCTCTTCGCAAATGCCAGCGTGCTGAGACTCTCGTCGACAGCCGTCGGAGAAGGGTTGACGGTGCACACCACAGCCACTCGAGCGTTTCCGCTCAAGCTATTTTGAAGGATGCGCGTAAGCTTTGAATCTCTGTACGGCACGTGTTGGCTGAGCACATCGCCGCCTCGACTGGCCAAGACGGATCGTTCTCCTAATGCGTAGATGACTTTGCCCAAAGTCAACAAGCTCTTGTTGATGTTTGCTCCTTCAGTTCTTCGGTCTGTTCCCTGAGAGACGTAGCGCTCAGACCCAGCCAAATCAATCAGGCTAAGCTCCGAGACGCGGACCTTTTTGCCAGACCGAATGTCTTGACCTCCAACGAAGCCGTTTGCATCTCGTTCCCAGCTTTCGATTGTGAGCTTGAAGCCTGATGAGGACATCGTAGCATTGTCTCTGCAGTCAGCGACGAGTTGCGCACAATGATGATGCGAGCAGCATTCGAAGCTCAGACTTACAGGTGTGGCTTCTGCTACTACGTTCGTTCCAGTCCGTAGCGCCAACGTGTCTATTCGCCTGGCCTCTCGCTAGCAGGTCGCGCACAGCAGCCTGCGTTGTCACGACCTCTTCCCTGAGCGGTGCTACAAAGGTTCCGCGTCCGCCTTTTCTATTGTCTTGACGTATTTGAGGTACGGCGTCCGGGTCCAACAAGTCCTTGACAGTTTCATTGTGAATTTCCAAATAGCTGGCTCTCAAGAGCCATTCCCGCGTACGTTCGCTCTGACTGATCCCCCTAAACACGTCGCGCACCGCCCTGGGAATGATGCCTGGCTCCGTACCCGCATCGTCGCCGCTCAGCGTAAACGTCTTGCCGCTGGCTGTTTGACCATAGGCAAAGATTACCGCATCGTACCCTCCCAGCGCTGCACGAACCAGAGGCCTCGCCACAGAGACGTACACGGGTCTGTTGGAAGAGCCAGTGTGCACACCGTCAAAGTAGAAGGGCTTTTCGGCACCTGGCTGTACTCTAGCAGCTGCCAAGTCGGGTGCAAGGCTCATCGTCGAGGTGAAGGGCATGGGCACCCACGCGCACTTTTCAGACGCGCGAGGAGGACGCAAGCTGCAGAAGGACGAAACAGTTGCTTCGAGAGTCAGCAAGTCACGTCTTGCATTGATCACTGATCCAGTGACTATCTTGCCCCTCATACTCACCGCACATGCACCATGACGCTCTCCTTTACGCTTGCATTGTCATCGTCTGCCTCCTCGACTTCGTCTTCATAGTAGAAGCTGCTGTCGCCGATGTCATCATCCAACTCCCCCACAGCAGGGACGGTGACGATAGCAGCGCTCCTTCGACCTTTGCGCGACGTGTCCACACCAGCAGCGCTAGGGGTCGCGGGGACGTATCTCTGACTGATGCCCAATCCGAGATTTGTAGCATTGTGTCTGGGTGTCGTCATACCCCTTCGAGAGGACAATCCATCAGTAATTTTGGCCTTGAACTTGTTGGGAGATGCCGGCCTGAATTGAGGTGTCGACTCGTTTGTAGGTGTGCCATTGGCACTCGAAGGTCGACTTGTTCCACGCTGACTCGGCACCAGCATAGCGGAAGCGCGTGGAGTAGTGATGGTGCGCAGCGTAGGGGTGTTGGATCGCGCGCTGCTTGCTGGAGTGGAAAGAGGAGGTGCTGCTGCTCGACGAATTGCTCGTCTAGCTTCCAGCACAGCGCTGTTGCTGGTGCCGTACGTGCTCGCAGACAGCGAGGCATGCTTAGCCCTGGATATGGAAGGCGTTTCGGATGCATTGGAGTTGCCAATGGAGTAATTTGTGGAAAGCGGTCGAGAGCTCGTGCGCGAGGGAGGGCGCACTCCTCCAGCTGGACCATCCGTCATCTCGCGATCCGTCGAAGAGCTGTGAGCTCTCGAAGGTGAGACAGAGGCGGGAATGCTAGCTGGGGAAGAAGGCGCAACTGCTGCAAATTTGGATGCGGAGCGGATGCGAGCTGTCGGCTTGAAGCCGCGTCTGGGTGTAGGTGGGGGAGCAGCGGTGGACTCTGTTGATGACTTTGAGCCGTCCTTGAAGGTCTGAGAGCGCAAAGTTCGCCGGAGCGGTAAGGGACTGCCTTGATCCTGGGAGCGAGAGGAAGCGGAGGCCTTGGGAGTGTCGGGTGAAGAATGGTAGTCCAAACCTCCACCGCAGTGCAAAGGACGATCTTCTGGGGCTGCGCGAGCTCCTCGCGGGGACGCTTGAAGTCTTGACGAAGGCCTGCTGGTGCTGTCGGTGTGGTAGGTGCTGCTGCTGCTGCCGCTACTGCTGCCACCGCCGCTCTCTGACACGTCTGCTCTCTTGCAATGTCTGCTGCTGGCTGCTGTAGAGGAGCTCATTACCACGATGGATGTATGCATGCATGCACACGCCTGCTGGTGTCGAACGAGCGAGCGTTCAGCGACTCCAGCAAGTGAGCGTTGCGCAATGCTCTACGCGCCCGCGTGTTTGGAACGTACCTCGCAGTCTGTGTGCAGGCGCGAGACAAGCTTTGCACAGACCAACACTTTGCCGTGCGCAGTCTTACCGCACGGGCGTTTGAGTTTGTATACGTGTGCTGCTGCTGTATGCTTATATAGATCCGGAGCGGTTCAGCAACGTCCAGCGACGATCACAGAGCAGCGTGGGCGGTGATGAATGACGGTGGTCGTGATCACATCTCTAGCCGCCCCACATTGAGATTCGACGGACGCTTCAATTCATTGGTATACAGATCTACATCCACTCGGACTGTGACTGCTTCTAAGCCAGAGCCCAAGCAAAGAGCTTGCTTGCACCTGCACATGTTTGTGATCAGCGCATCCCAGCGCATCCAGCGAGCTGCAATCTGCAGATCCATGCAGCTCGTCGATCTCGTCATGTCACCCTATACTTACTGGTCTGAACAGCGGCTAGCACCAGAGGCTCGAAGAGTCCTCAGCGGGGTGCAGCATGTGTGCGCATGATCTCGCTCAACACTCATGGACTTACCTGATCGACAGCAACGTCCGTCAGTCCGAAGAATCACCGTTGCGGACCAGATTGCGCAACCAACCACGGCAGCAAAGCCGCGCCGCATGACGCGCGCTGGATGCGCGCGGTGTGATGGATGTTGAACGCGAAACCCATGCATGCGCATGCGCTCTTTTCTGACGCGTCCTATGTCGCATCACGTGAGATGACAAGCAGGACCGACTCTACCACGTGGTTCATCAATTCGCGCCGGCGCGTTCCCGGCCCGGGTTGCCGCGTCAGCTTTCAACACCCAAGAGGTGCGAGCCAGATCGAGGTGCATGGGTCTGTGCAGCTGCCGCTCGATCATTATTGGTGGCACCAGAGGGGCTAAGTTGCTCGTGTCGTCGCCCCCCGATCCCCGCCTCCACAGGAGAGCGCAGCTGCTGAAGATGCGGAGGCTCTCTCACACGCATGCAAGGATGCATCAGATGGGCATGCCGTTTCATGTGAGCTGCTAGCATGTCACAGCTCTGGACAATCGATCCGCGATGACGACGCACCGGGCGTAACGGCATGAAGTCGTTGGAAGAGCCGGGCGGGTGGCACAGGCAGGCGTAGATCGTGCGGCGGCGTGAGTAAGGGAGGAAAGAGAAGAGCGGATACATGAGGATCATCCATATCTCCTTCACCTTTCCCTTCACCACCACAAGCCCCACCAATTATCACATTTCACTCATCCCCCAAACAACTACACGATGTCTGCTATTCAGATTCAAAAAGGAAAGGACGCTGTTTTGTCCAAGACTGACGACGATGGTGAGTCGTCACGATCGCAAAGCCACTACCCAGGCACTTTTTGCATCTTTGTATGCTGAGCCCAGTGTGCTCGCCTTGGGTCTCTGTCGCAGTCGTCATTGTCTCCGCTCTCCGCACCGCCCTGACTAAGGCGAAGAAGGGTGGACTCTCCCAGGCTGCCCCCGAGGAATTGCTCGGCAATGTCATCAAGGGCGTGCTCGCTCAGTCCAAAGTTGACCCCAAGCTTGTAGAGGATGTCGCCGTCGGTGAGTCCCTATCAGCAGATCTCCATCCTCAACGAGGCTCTTGGCTGACTTCTTGTGGCGATTACGCTGCACGAATCATAGGCAATGTCCTTCCCCCCGGCGGTGGTGCTACTGTCGCACGCATGGGCGCCCTTTGGGCCGGCTTGCCAAACACTACTGCAGTCAACACTGTCAACAGGCAATGCTCTTCCGGTCTTGCCACGGTCAACCAGATTGCCAACGAGATCAAGGCTGGACAGATCGACATTGGTATCGGTGAGTAGTGATCCCCAAAAGCTCATCGGAAAGTGTGTTGGAAGCGCGAGTAAGAAGCGATGGGTCGCTGACGAGCATTTCGAACTGGACTATCGCAGGTGCTGGTGTTGAGAGCATGACTCTCCACTACGGAGCTGGCGTCATGCCGGAGAAGATGTCAGATGCTGTCATGGAGAACGACGAGGCTGCTGACTGCTTGGCGCCCATGGGTATCACTTCCGAGAATGTCGCCAAAGAGTACGGCATCTCCCGCGAGGCCCAGGACAAGTTCTCGGCAGAGAGCTACAAGAAGGCCGCTCAGGCTCAGAAGGATGGCAAATTCAAGAGGTGAGCCATCTTTTCTGTGCCCCCACGAGCCGCCTTGAAGACATCGCTAATCTTCTCACTTTCTGTCTCACAGCGAGATTGTCACTGTAAAGTACACTGATGACGAGGGCAATGACCGAACAGTCGACAGCGACGATGGCATTCGTGACGGTGTCACTGCTGAATCTCTTGGCAAGCTCAAGCCCGCTTTTGACAAGAACGGTTTCACCACCGCCGGAAATGCTTCTCAGGTCAGCGACGGAGCAGCTGCCGTTCTCTTGGCTCGCCGCAGCGTCGCCAAGAAGCTCGGTCTGCCCATCCTCGGCAAGTTCGTCACTGCCTCTGTCGTTGGTGTCCCCCCCAACGTCATGGGTATCGGACCCGCTTTCGCCATTCCCAAGGTTCTCGAGCTGGCCAACATCAAGAAGGAGGATGTGGACATTTACGAGATCAACGAAGCTTTCGCTTCTCAAGCCGTCTACTCGATCGAGAAGCTGGGTCTGGACTACAAGAAGGTCAACCCTGTGGGTGGTGCCATTGCTTTCGGGCACCCTCTTGGTGCAACCGGATCTCGTCAAATCGCTACCGCGTTGGCAGAGGCGAAGCGCGAGAACAAGAAGATCATCGTCACCAGCATGTGCGTGGGAACCGGCATGGGCATGGCAAGTTTGATCGTCAACGAGCAGTAGACGAAGATCACTCGACCTTGCGCACCTATCCGACGCCTCTCGCACGACGACTTCCTTCGCTTCGTAGTACCGACGTTTCAAAATACAATGTGGTGACGATGCGCTCACGAAATGGATAGCTTTCTCTCTACTTGCGAGTGGTGTGTGTGAATTTAGAATCGACTGATGAGGTGCTCCGACTTGCTCACCTGACTATCGGTAGCGGTATCCTGATCGTGACGTGAGGACGACAACGCTTAACATGAAAATACTTGTAGGCAAAGGTTACAGCGCCTCTGAGAAGGATCAAAGAGGATTGCAACGTTGCGCGCATGATGGATGATGACTCCTGCCTGCTCGCCTGCATGCTCGCCTTCATTGCCGTGCCGTGGCTGCTGCTGGCTGCGTGCATCATGTGCGCGCCAGCAAGACGCGCGGCGCGGCGCATTCGTGATTGGCGGTGCGGTGCCTGCTGCGTGCGCGGGCGCGGTGCGCTTTTATGGAATAGTTTTTCGCCCTTGTTGCACGTACGCGCGGCGGTCACAAGAGTCAAAAATCACGCGCATGAGCATGCAGCAGTTAAGAGTGAAGGGATGAGAAAGCAACACGTATTCGGAAAGGCGCATCGCATCGCATCGACTTTTGATTTCTTCATTCGGGATTGATGCATTCAAAATTAAAAATCTTGAATCTTGAATTGGTGATTCGATGATTGTGATTCACATTCACATTGATTGCGATTTGTTTCGCGTATTCACACTCGCGTGATCTATGCTGCAAATGCAGCGATGTTGACGGATAGCTACATATCATCCTTTAAAATTTGTTAGTATTATGCCAGTGGAGGAAAAATGTCAGTGGGATAGTCACAAGTCACGAGGGGGTACAGTCGAGTCCCGCCGGCGGAACTCATGCGCCGGTATCATGGCTGATCGCTGGCTGCGCGATCGAGGCGAGCGATCGATCGATTCGTGACTACTATCGCGCTGCACCTTTTGACTCTACTCTCAAACTAACACTCTACACTGTACTCGTGACCGTTGTGATTTCAAGATGGTTGCGGCTGTTTGCTTTGCAGCGGCATGCGGCTCATCAGCTGCATGCGAGCGACTGCCGCTGCCGGTGCTGCGCGCTCCTCGCGCTGCTTCGCTGCTGCTGGATGGATCGACGCAAAAGAAAGCTCTTACAGTATTCAAATTGTTGCATTTGATTTTGATTCTGTTTCGGCGGATTCGTCATTATTCGTGATTGCAGCAGTAATCTTGAATTTGTATTTCGAGCCTTTCTCGATAGGCGGGGGGCCGTCAAGTCTCGAGATTTTGAGTCGTGGGTTGTACTTTGTTCTTGGACAGTCTGAGTCTTCCCAATCAACACATTCAAAATTTAGCAGGCTGTGTCCTTGGGAACCGACATTCTTGACCTTTGGTGTAGATCTCCAGCTCGCCAGCCTGCCGCGCACACAAGCAAGCAAGCTAGCTGCGTCTCGAAGCTTTGGCGCGAGAAGAATCTGAGAAAAGCCCCCTCTAGAAGCGAATCTCTTCAGTCGCGTCGTTCAGCTCTCCCAGCACACCATCTCCACAGACGCTGACCAACCTTGCTCGTCACAGAGCGCAATCGAAACCTGCTGCTGCCAGTCTGTGGAGGTGCACCCCGTACGTCTGCGGCTGTTGGCATTGCGACACGACGCGCAGACCTGTACATCCATCACCCGCTACTCGCCCTTGCCAAGGTCGAGTCGCCCAGGGCCTTGGACAGAGGTGTCGCAAGCCGCAGCTTCTAACCTGCCATCTCCGAACACTGCTCCGACCCCGACCCAGCGCCGGGCTCGAGACCGCTCGTAGGCGCGCAAGCTTGCGAGGCCTCTACTTCTCGCACAATACATCGGCCCACCTGGGACTGAGCTGCGATTCAGTCTGTCCTACAGCGAGCTCTTGAAAGGCGGACATCATGGCGGCCGCCAGCTGGACACCCCAGCAGGATGGCTTGAGCGAGCTGCTGGGGCTCTTCAGAGAGTCGCAGAATCCTGACCGGGATGTGCAAATACACATCGCCAATGTGAGTGCAGAATGGGCGGATAGGAAGTCGCAGCAAGCGTCGTCCGAGGTGTGCTACGTTGCAATCTGGGCTACCGACTCGCCCTCTTGGCTGTCATTCTGATCGTTGAAACGGTTTCATCGCAGAGGTTGGAGACATTGCGGCAGATCCCAGACTATGCGAATTACCTTGTATACGTCTTGACGCAAATGCCTCAGGAGGAAACGAACACGCGATCCATCGCAGGTCTCATCCTCAAGAACCACATTCTGAACTACAGCCAGACGCTGCAGCCGGACAGCGTCGCCTACGTCAAGGCGGCCATCCTTCCTGCGATTTCTTTGGAAGAGGATATGCTTAGGCGGACTTCCACCCAGGTCGTCTCGATGATCATGGAAATTTATCGACCAGAGTCTTGGCCAGAGGGGCTGGAGCAGTTGATATCATTGATGACTTCACAGCATCCCAAGGGCTGCGAGGTGAGTTGCGCTGCTGGCGATCACGGCTACTTTGAAGCCAAGCAAGCTCATTCGGCCCATGCTGGACGACAGGGAGCATTCAGCACATTGGCCAAGATGTGCGAAGACATTCCCAAAGAGATTGAAGAATGCGAAATCAACGGCATGCGACCTTTGCAGATCTTGATACCCAAGTTTTTGGAAGCCACGAATCATCCTGATCCGCTGGTCAGATGCCATGCCCTGAACTGTCTCAACCAATTCATATCTGCGTCATCAGCAGCGCTGCAGGAGCAGTTAGACCTCTACATCAAGGCGCTCTTTGAGCGCTCCAGCGACCCGAACGACTCGGTGCGACGCTTCGTATGTCAAGCCATAGTTCTCATCCTCGGCGCTAGGCCAGATAAGCTCTTGCCACAGCTGTCGGGTGTGGTCGACTACATGCTTTACTGCACGGCGGATAAAGATGACGAGGTTGCACTGGAGGCCTGCGAATTCTGGCTGCAATTCTCCGAAGACCCTCAGCTCAGCGATCATCTTCGACCATACTTGCCAACAGTCGCACCTGTCCTCCTCAAAAGCATGGTGTACAGCGAAATTGACTTGCTCATCCTGGGTGCCGACCAAGACGACAATGATGAGGCGGAGCCGGACAGGCCAGAAGACATCAAGCCGAAGCATTACGGTGGTGCAACAAAGCGTAATGAGCACGTCGACGAAGCCGAGCAGAACGGCGCTGGTGGCAGCAAGATGTCGCGCGCCGCTTTGGAAGCTGAAGATGAGGACGACGACGAGGATGATGATGACGAAGACGATTACGAGGATGATAGCGACGATGATGGATCGGGCGAGTGGAACCTGCGAAAATGCTCGGCCGCAGCTCTGGACGTGATGGCTGTGCAATTCGGCAATGAGCTGCTGCAAATCTTGTTGCCCTACTTGAAGGAGCGCCTTTTCTCGGATGATTGGCTTCAGCGTGAAGCAGGTATTTTGGCTCTCGGTGCCATTGCTGAGGGTTGCATTGCTGGTATACATGAACATTTGCCGCAGCTCGTACCTTTTCTCATCAATAGCTTGCAGCACCCCAAGCCTTTGGTGAGGTCCATTGCCTGCTGGACGCTCGGCAGATACTCGTCGTGGACCGTGGGCACCAGAACGCCCGAGCATCAACAGCAATATTTCTTGCCAGCCATGGAAGGACTGCTGGGCATGGTGCTCGACAGGAATAAGCGCGTCCAAGAGGCTGGCTGCAGCGCCTTTGCAACGTTGGAAGAGGAAGCTGGCGCGAGCTTGCAGCCCTTCTTGGAGCCGATCCTCAAGACACTGGTCTTTGCTTTCAACAAGTATCAGCAAAAGAATCTGCTCATCCTCTACGACGCTATCGGGACGTTGGCCGACTGCGTCGAATCGGCATTGAATCGCCCAGAATATGTGGAAATCATCATGCCACCTCTGATCAGCAAGTGGCAAAGCTTGGACGACGGCGATGCGGATCTTATTCCTTTGCTCGAGTGCCTTTCATCTGTCACCATTGCTGTAGGCCCCGGCTTCTTGCCCTACTCCCCACCCGTCTTTCAACGATGCGTAGGACTCGTTCACAGCAACCTCGTCGCTGCGCAGGCAGAAGCGCAGAAACCCCTTGACGAACAGGAGATGCCAAATCGGACGTTCATCATCGTGGCGTTGGATCTGCTCAGCGGCTTGACGCAAGGCCTGGGTGCGGATGTGCAACCACTCATCGAGCAGTCAAACCCTTCTTTGCTGCCTCTGCTTGGTGCATGCTTGACCGTAAGTCTGCCCACCGTGGCCTCCGACGCGCCTGGCGCCGACTCACACAACATGCTCTCCCTTTCTCTCAGAATCCCGATCCTCCGGTCCGTCAGTCAGCATATGCGCTGCTGGGCGATTTGGCAATCTGCGCGTTCCGTCTTCTGAGACCGCAATTGCCTTCGATCATGAAGGAATTGATAGCTCAAATCGTTGTGGACCCTCCAAGCGAGAGCGTTAGCGTCTGCAACAACGCGACCTGGGCAGCCGGAGAAATTGCGCTTCAGTATCAAGGTCAAGATACTAGCGAGCTGCATCAATGGATCCCTTCCTTGACGGAAAGGCTGATTCCCGTGCTGATGAGCACCAAGAGTCCGAAGAGCTTGATGGAGAATGCGGCTGTCACCATCGGCAGGATTGGACTCGTCTGCCCTGCCCTCGTCGCTCCCCATCTCGAACAGTTCATCGAACAGTGGTGTCAGGCCTTGTGGGACATCAAGGACAACGACGAGAAAGACTCTGCGTTTAGAGGTCTCTGTGCCATGATACAGGCCAACCCTAATGGCGGTCAGTGCTTCAGTACCAAGTGCGAGGTGCTTGGAGCAAGTAAGCTCATTCGTTCTGCACTTCCTCTTCGCCCTGCTCTGCTCCGCTCCGCAGCTGCCAAAGGCTTCGTGTATTTCTGCAATGCCGTCGTCGTGAGTAGCTTCTTGACGTCTGCGCTCCGTGGTGCAACCTTTCTGACTTTGGCCACATCGGCGTCATCGCAGCGCTGGACCTCGCCTTCCCAAGCGTTGAACGACCAATTCTCCAGCATTCTGAATGGATTCAAAGAAATGGCTGGTCCAAATTGTAAGTCGTGCGCCGACAGTCGCTTCTGCGAACTCCCTATTCCTCGCTCTCGCGCGCAAAGGCGGGGGCTTACACGACTGAGTTCCAACCTGGCTCCGTCGCATACAGGGCAAACGCAAAGAACGCAATTCCCTTCACTTATTGCTCAGAGGTGAGTAAACGCTAAGCATCTCACGCGCCAATGAGATGATCTCTAAGACTGACCAAGCGCAACTCATCCTTGCAGACTGGAGCAACGTTATGGCCTATGAGTGTTTTCGTAATGCCAATACTGTCAAGAAAAAAGTGGCTGGTGTCTTCCGTGTGAGATCTGATCACTTGGCACTTGAAGCTCTGAGCGAGATCAAAGAGCTCGAGAAGCGATTGGTAAGGCTCTTCCCGAAGAAGGCCCGTAGACTAGGCGCTTGGCACACGGATCAGCGCGCACATTGTGCGGTGAGCTGTCCGCAATCATCATATTCTTTTGCAGGGTCGCAAGGCAAGTAAGAGTCAAATACAAGCGACGTTGGACAAGAAAAAAGGTGACGCGTTACTTGGTGGTACGTGCAAAAGACCCAAATCCGACACGACGATGCGAGGCCGAAGAGCCAGGCTTGATGAAGATTGCTCATTCCAGCTCGAAGAGCGGTTCGTCGACTTCCTCCCCCAGCAATGGCAAAGCCAGAGGGCTGGCTTGTGCTGTCGAGTGCGCGCCTCCTCTTACGCGGTGCAGGCTCGAGTGTTTGCCAGCGGCGCCAGCGCCTGGGACGCCCAGCGCTTGAGCTCCAGGAGAGGCAGGCGCGGCGCCAGAAGAAGGTATTGCGATTCCCGATCCGTCCGACCGATCCTGAGATTGCTGCGGACCGGGAGAAGCCGCGCCGGGCGTCGCTCGTCGGACAGAGTTGTTGGAGGAGGAAAAGTGTCCATTGTGCTGTGCTGAACCTGGACCGCTGCCGTGCAAGCTTGCATCGTACGACTGGCCCAGAGCGCTCTGTGCTCCGATCGACCTGGCCATGGCCAGATTGAGTGGATTGGCTCGATGAGCCAACAAGGAGCCAGGCGCGGTGGGTCCCAAGTCAGAGTCGTAGCCTTCGGAGGGTCCAAGCGAGCCGTGCGCAGAAGGCTTGCGGCCAAGCAGACTGCGCACGTCGTTGGCACCCAAGTCTGATTGTTTGGGTACTGCTTGACGACCCGAGATCTGCGAGGCAGGGCCAGACGCTGCTTGACTGCCACTGCCGCTCGCAGTCTGCAACTTTGCTCCCGCCTGCTCCAAGTGTAGTCGCGAGAATCCGGCCGCGAGACCTTGAGGTAGGCTCTGCCCGGGTGCGTGAAGGGCCGCATGAAGGCCAGGACTGTAGCTGTTTGCTCCGGCCTGCTGCGAGGCGAACTGAGCTTGGAGGGTGCTCAGCAAAGCAGCGACCCTGGCATCAGCCTCCGAGAGGCTAGATGCCTTTTCACGCTCGGAAGCCAATTCGGCAGCAGGATTCAGATTGCTTGAGGAACGCTGTGCGCGAGTGTTGGCTGGGCGTGGTGTTGTTTGGGAATGGTGATTGTAGTGCGGCGGCTGTTGGCGCATCAGAGATCGTTGTTGGGCAGCTAGAATGGACAGCTGACTTCGAAGTTGACTTTGCGAGAGCGTGCCGGAGCCTTGCTCGGCGGCCGCTGCAGCGCGCTCCAGCGCCGCGATCTCATCTTCGAGTTTCTGTTGCGCACGACCGTTCATCAGTCCCATTTGCCAAATGGCGCCAAGATCGGCATCATGATGTGCAGGCATGCTTCGCGATGCGCTCGAAGAAGACCGTCCAGGCAGCTTGCCAGCCGCTGCCGCCAGCAGGACGTTTTTCCTCCTGCGCTCGAGCTCCGCAGGCGTGAGCAGGTCTGACAAGCTCGAAGGCAAAAAGTCTTCTTCATTCAGCGCAGAGTCGTCTCCATCTTCAGCTCCTTCAGCTGCACCGTTTTGGAATCTGCTGCGCCAAGCAGATGTTGGCTCAGCTGCAAAGCTGCGTGCACTGTGAGGCGCTCTTCCAAATGGTCCGGCGCCTCCCTCGGAATCCTGGCTGCCGGAAAAGAAAACGCTCTGAGCACCGCCGTTGCTGAAGGGACTCGTGCCGAATGCACGACTGGACGGCGGGCTACTCAGATGACCCATCCCATCTACGCTCAGACCTTGCGTGCGCTCCATTAGAGTCGGCCGCTCCGCACCTCCGTGAGAGGCCCGCGGCACGGAAAGCGGCCTTGGAGGCGTGCTGCGCAACTCACCCGCGACCAGGTCTCTTCTTGCGGGCTGTTGTGTGTATGCGCCCAGACTTGGCTCGTGCTGGACGGCCGCGGCATTGGATGCAGCCACACCCTGGAGGTCGTCCGGTACACCAAATGGGAAATCGAAATCGCGATGACCCATCGACAAGTGCCCTTGATGTCGACCCCTTCCAGAGGGGTCTTGCATGAGCGGCTGTGGCGGCTGCTGCTGCGCAGCATATGCAGCTGCCAACGCTCCAAAGTCCATGCTTTGACTCGCACTCGGTGCCATGGGTTGTCCAGGAAAGTCGCCTTGAACCCAGCGTGGGTCGGGGTTGGGAATGGCACCTGCTATGCCGCCTTGGAGCCTTGCGTGAGATTGAGCCAATGCAGCAGCGTTGCCCCCTTGCTGTATAGCACGCTTATTCTTGCGGTCCATCTGCTTGGCAAAAGTCCGGAACTGGTCAGCTGATTCCTCGTTTGGCACAGTAGGGCAGTCCAGCCTTGGCACTCACACTAATGGGCTGACCTGGCAAGGTGTGTAACAAAGCACACTTGTGTCCAAAGCGACAGTTTCCCTTCAGGAACCACTGACACTGAGGCTTGTTCGTCGGTTCACCGGGCGTAATGTGAGCAAAAGGACAAGCGTCCCCAGCTGAACAGCCTTGCGATCGAAAGAACTTGCAAGGAACTCGAGACAAGTATTCCTTTTTCTTTGTGCTCAGCTTTGCGCCCGCCAATGCACTTCCCAGATCTCCTTCCTCTGCATCAGAGCTCGGCGCACCTGCCACTTGAGCTGCACCTCTGCGGCCGGATCGCGGACCTGTTGGCGGGCCCGTGCGCTGCGAATCAAACGTCCCGGTCGCTGCCTGACGCGCAGCCTCGAACACGCTGCGCAGCTCGGCGTTTTCGGCATTGTGCTCGACTTCGGCAGAGGACTTCAAGCTCGTCAGGAGCGTTGCAGAGGGCAGCACGGTATTCGAAGCAAGACTCGCTGAGCTGCTCTCAGAACTTGCTGCGAGCATGGCCGACGCCGGCAGATGCGTGACCAAGAGCTTCTTGTGAAGATCGCCGTTTTCACGCGTCCGCGAAAGCCACTGCCTCAGAGGCTCCCCGCCTCCCAGGGACACAATCTGATGCGTGCGATAGTCTCGGAGGGATGAGCCCATGGGTGCAAACGTCTCCGAGCACGCCGGAGACACTTACCTCGACACTCATCGCTCCCTCTCCAACACCAGCTTGACTCAACTCCATCTTGCTGTCCCCTATCGCTTGCACGAGCTCGGTGCATGCCGCGTCGCCTTCTGGCGGCACTCTGTCCAGCACGATGACATAGAGACTCGGCCGAGCTGAGGTACCCTCTTTCGCTCTCGAAAGCAAACTTTGCTCAAAGGAGGTCCTAAAGGTATGTGCTAGAGAGCTGCTGGCAGGCTGTGCAGATGCGGCGTTTCGGGAGGTGCTGGCTGACGCGCCACTGAGAAGCAGAGGCCGGAGAGCCTCGGTATCGGAGGGCACGGCGTGAATCTCTTGCTTGTCAGCATGACGAAAGGTGACACTGGGCTTTCCGTCTTGCGAGTGGAGATCATCGCCATCTAGAAAAGAAGCCGTGATGGCTGACACGCGGCTCAAGAGCGGTAACAGAGCTTCCGCCGCATCATCATTGAGCTCCGCTGGAAGGGCAAAATGTACATCGCAAAGCGCAAGCTTTGCCTGAAGAATGGTGCGCCAGCTTGCGGGTCAGATTCGCATCGTGCACGGAGATGCTTGGGTGCTGACGGAACTCACCAGATGTTGGCCCTGCGCAGGTCGAAGTTTCCAACTTTCGCACGCCTTCGCCAAGCGTCGATCCCGCGTCAAAGCTTTGGCCAGTCTATCCACCTCGTCCCACTGTATCAAGCTGAACAAATCCCTATCGCTGACGAAGTCTGCCAAAAGCGAAGCTACGTGAGTGTGATCCTCCAAAGAAGCCCAAGAGAGAGCGGCAGAAGTCTGACCATTGGCGCTGGTGCCCACTGCGCTGCTAGCTCCTTCACGATGCGTCTTGACCTGACCTTCTGTTGGTCGCTGGTGCATCTGCCCTGGATGCGCCATCTGCCCGAGCAGTGCGGGTCTTGCAACCCTCAATGATTTGGCGACGAATGCAGGTGCTTTGAACAATCGTGAATGGCTAGGAAGAGGAGAGACCAGAGCTCAGGGTTGTGCGTGTATCATTAAAGTGCGCATTAGCCATGCAGTGATGTGCGGATTGCTGACAGGCGTGGGACGGGCAAAAGATGTGTATTGTGCCGTGTGATGATGTGCGGGCAGGTGATGTGATGCTGGGTGTGACGACTGCGATGGTGAATGCGAATCAGGAGTGAGACATATACGCTGCTGTATGCGCGAGCACTTCCACCGCAGCGGTCACATCACGCTGCTCCTGCTAAAGCGCTCCGACCCGCGACCGGCCCTGCAGGCGGGCTCATTTCAAGATCGCGTATCAAATGGTGGAGCGAGCGCCCGCGGGTCTATACGTGCAGCAGTAGAAGGCAAGACTTGGCCTCTTTTTTTCCCTTTTTTTTCCTCCTTCTTCCTGCTGATGGCCATATACGCAGCCTCTGAGCGTTATATCGGCGGCAGGCATGCATGTGTATGCGCCATGCATCACAGCACGTCGCGTCGCGCCATGATGCGGCCAGCCAATTTCACGCGTTTATCAACCCATTCGTTGTTTAGATTCAAGATTCAAGATTTCATGGGGTGAAGAAATAAAATTTGAAATGGCAACAATTATGAATTGGACCACAATCTTAATCTGAAACGTTGATTTCAAGGTTGTCCGCAGTGGCACGTTATAATCTTGAATGGTGTTGACGCATCCGCGCGTGTTCTCTCCACCCAAACAAGCCTGACCGATCGACCTCGCCTGAAGGCTGTTCGACTCTTGACTCCCGCTTCATCAGTCCCACCTGCCCACTTTGTTGGCCGGACACCTCCGCGACCAACAAAGCTGATATACGGGGCTCAATACTGAGTCTACAGCGCACAGCCGACATCTTGATGGGTCGATTCGAAATTGCTCGGCCACGTCAGCATCCCACCTCCGTATGCCAGACGCAGTAGGAAAGGGGTCCACGGGCGCGGAATAAGGGGTGATGCGGCGCCTGCGCTGTGCGAGAGATCCGAGCCAAATTGATGAACCTAGTAATCGATGCTGGCACGTCTTGGACCAGGTTGTCAGATCAAGCCACCCTGATCACAATCTTGCCGACGTGTTTCTGAGATTCGAGATGCTGGTAAGCTTGCACAGCTTGGTCGAAGGGGAAGACTCGATCGATCAGTGGCTTGATTTGGTGAGCCTCAAAGAGACGCTTCGTCGTGGCGGAGAGATAGTATGGCAGGCGTATCAGCCTCTTTCGTCATGCTGACTGTGCTCGCTCGCCGACTCACGTTCATTTCCTCGAAGAGCTCGCGCGATCCGACGATGATGCCGGCCTGGACGACCCGCCGAAAATGGTCACTTCAGAGTCAGATACTTGACGTCTATCAGTAGATGAAGAGCTGAGCAGACACTCACGTAGATGCCTCTCGAATTACGGATCAGAGTTCCAAGATCGCCCTCTGCGCTGCCCTTGGCAATGATGCCGATGGCGCTGACGACACCCCCTGTCAAAGCAAGTCACGTCGGATGAGTACGCGCAGGAACTTCATTCGCCAGGAAAAGCTTACCAGGGCGGACCGACTCGAAGGCCTTGGTGATGGTGCCGCTGCCTCCGACGTCCAGGACGCGAGCGGCGCCAATGCCACCTGAAACACTCTTGACCGCTTTCGCCCAATCGGGGTCCTGTTCGATTAAAGGGGGCCGTCAATTTTCCCTGGTTTCCTTCGGAGCGACCTGCTACCAACTCACCTTGCTGTAATTGTGCAAGTGCAGACGGCTCTGGTGCTCCTGCGGAATACTCTTCTTGACAATGGCGAGCTTCTCGTCGCTGCTCGACGTGATCACAGCGACTGCGCCTGCGGCGAGAGCGATCTGTGCACCAAATACTGAAACACCGCCTGTGCCCTCCAACACTGCCGTCTCGCCGGCTTTTAGAGGGGTGCCAGCCAGCCCAAATAGGGCGTTGTAAGCGGTCAATGCGGCGCATGGAAGGGTCGAAGCCTCTTCGTAAGACAAATAATCTTTGCATTTTGACAAAGGGACTTCTCATCGTGAGCGCGGTGTGTACGGGCTTTTGGTCTCAATCGCTCACCGGGTATGCGGACCAAAGAACTTTCGGGGAGCTACGGGCGTGAGTAGTGTCGTGTGAGAAAACACACCCAGTGTGTCACGCGCTCTGCTCTATTCTTTACGTACAGTTCGATACTGCGCCAGCATCCCGTCTTGAGCGCCACCCAAACCACTCAAAATCTCCTCATCGCTTGGCACATCTGTCGCGAAGGCTTTGCGTTACTATACTCGTACCGCGTCGGGGCGAAATAGCGCCTCTGGATCCGGGCGCTTAGCCCACCTTTTTCTTGAACTCACCACCTCGGATGTGAGCAGTCGAGAAATTGGGAGACACGCGATCACCTAAAGCCCATCTCTTGACGCCCTCACCAACAGCTGCGACCTCTCCAGCGCCGTCTGACGTAGGAATGAGGTTTTCATGTTTCACAACACGAGATGGATACCTGCCAGTAACCACCACTGCGCGCAGGTATGGACCAGGAGATCTGTTCAGCAGCTGCAAGGAATGAGACGTTCTAGCAAAGGGTGTACGCGTCCCTTCGAGCCTGACCACACACTTACTGAAGTCGCGGTAGTTGAGACTGACGGCATGCACCTTGATCAAGACCTCTCCTGGTCCAGGCTGCTTCACTTTGGCATCCTTGACCTGCTTCAATGCCGACGGGCTGTTGCGCTGAGACACCTCTGGCAGGTGCCACGCTGTCTGAGTGGACGGAATGGACATGCCAGCTGAAGGTCTTGGAAATGTAGCAATTAATCGATAGAGCGACTTTCAAATGTCTAAGTTCAACTTCTTGCGTGTCTTTGCACCGATCGAGCTCGATAAGATGGCGTGACACATGAACACGTTATTCAAAGCGGCTACCCTTTGTGAGCCTTGGGTTGGAGGGTGTTGACAATGGTGTCAGTACCGCAAGCTGGCGTTCTAGCGGGGTCTACGCAGTGAAGACGCCTGCGCCTCCACATCCGTTATCCCTCTGCACACACAGTCATCAGGGCTCCCGGCGGCTGCACGCCTGCTGTCGGTAAAGCCGTGGATGGGGGGTTAGCGTACTTCTAACATGCATTTGACGATTCATCAAGATATTCTTCATTATTCGCGAGACACTCACGACTTTTGTGACTGGGTTGCAGTCAGCAGTCGCAGTACGTTCATGCTCGAGAGGCACTAGAGCGGCATCTCTGACTATGCGTGTAGGTGTGCGGCAATAACGGTAAGCCAACACTGAAAAGCATACTCACACTGACACTCCACCACCACCGCTCAATCATGATCATCAGTGTACGAAGTGGCTTCGGACTTTTTTCCGTGCTACCTGTGGTCCCGGACATTAAGCCGAGCGCGTATTGGAATGCTGCCTACAATCTTGAATACACACTGCTGACTTAGACGGTGAGTCGAACGCATTTGTAAAGACAATTTGGATGGCTGGCCCACCAAATTTTCTTCGCATCGTTCCCGTTTGGCTTTTTCACGATCGAAACGGCATATGAACTGAAGCCAGCTTTCGGCGATTTGACGGCATAGGGGGCTGCAGTAGTGTAATGAGTTTCGAGTGTGAGTTCACGTCGAGGAAGATGGCTGAGAGAGACGAACACCGTCTCACTTCCTCCAAATAAGGCCTGCAATTCCCCCACTTTGATGCTTCAGAGGCGGCCCATCATGGGTATATCAGCAGCAGTCTCGACCTATATGTAGACGCGCAGCGACTTGAGCGCAGCAGGCTTTCAGTTAGATCAAGCAATCGAAACCAGAGACTGACTCAAGGCGCAGCTGACTGGCGCATGACGCAGCACGGTCGGCGAGCGAGCGACGAGCTCCCTGGCCTGACGCCATCAGAAGTACTCAGCAACCATCTTGAACGGAATCGTTGTAGCGAACCTCAGCATCAGCGTAATTTTTCTCGACGCGCGGTGCCTCCTGCGCCAGTCGTGAGTCTTTTGATCAGTATACTCGTGACTCTTAGCTGACACCTCATACCGGTACAGGAGATGGCGCGAACACGGGCACGCCTTCAGATCGCCGACACCTATATATACTTTGAGACGCCAATCTATGCCCGCGCGATCGAGGCGTTGGGTCGGCTGAAGAACGCGAAGCGGGTGTGTGTGTGCTGTGAGACAAGCAAGCCGCGTATTGCCTATATATATATATATACACATGATCAGCCGCGGGACGCCATCAGATTTGATTGCGGTCGTCGTCGCGTATGAATACCTTGGCATCGCGGAATGTGGATGCAAAGCGCGAATCGGTTGAATTACACAAGCTGACGCTGCGCCTTGCTCTCCTCTGCCGTGGCGTATCTACATGTAACAGTCATTTTGTAGCTGCTGATGTAGAGGGCGAACATTGGTGATTCATTTTGAAAATTGATGAGCTGTGTGTGCAGTCGTACTCAAGACTCGTGACTGCCGCACTCGATCACGACTCAAAAACATTGTAGTCGTGAGTGACTTAATCGGTGTAGAGCTCTGTCGCCTGTTGCTTCGCGAGACTCGAGTCCACGACGATGTTCTTCTGAACGCGTTCGTACGTGACACCATGAAAGCCACAATAAGCTGAGTCACCTTCACAGTCAAGGTGCTGTGTCATCGCGCTGCTGCGCCCGCATAGTGAGAATTACCTCTCCAAAGGAAGACAGCGGCTGCCATCGAGCGCGAACGGCGCGGGGTCGAGGCAACCTCAAGCCGGACCGCCGGCTTGCAAGAAAGAAGGTTTGAAGGCTTGGCTTTTCCGAACGAGCCCTCGCCAACTCGTGCGATCACCTCCATCGACCGCGCACCATCTTGATCTGCTCTAAATATTTTCCCCTTGGCACCCCAGCTCCTTTAGAAGTTGGTGTCGCAACGCTCGCTAGGTATGGAGACCGCTGCTTTGCACGCGCAAGTAGCCGCAGCCTCCATAGAGACCGATGAAGCCCAGTCTGCGCTCATCCAGGACTCGATCACCACACAACAGAAGAAACATAAGCTTGATTCAACGGGCAATACTTGGATGGCTTCTACAGAGGGTTCTGCCGATGGTGCCTCCACTAGTGGACGTCGTGGTCGCTCCAGGTAGGTGCCGCCCTCCAAGTACGCTGCATTCATGACCTCTTTTGCGAGATTTCGCTCATGTGCTTTCCTCTCACCTTCTTGCCCCTGCTGCGGGAATCGACTGTATCGAGTAGCACCTACTCCGGATTAGCCTTGGGCGAGCATAGCACTGTCGCGGACATTCTGCAAAGCAACAACGGCCTACACACCGGCACTGCATCTTCACTGGCGGCAAGCAGCTTGGGGGTGGGTATAAGCCTGACTCCCAGTCTAGCCAACATTGCCGGAGAGGCAGCCATGCACCAGCAAGAGCAGCATCACATGCCTACTGTCCTTCAACCGTCACCTTATCAAGCACCTGTGAGCGTCTCTGAATACCCGCATTTTCTCAGCGCTGACGGACTCCACTTTCGATCGCACTCTTGCAGGATACCCCTCGAGTATCGGGGAATATGTGCGTCATTAGCGACGAGGGAGTGATTCGACGCTCCTCGCAGGCACCAACGATAGAAGCACCTGCAGGGTGGATCTGTCTCCGTCTGATCGACACCGACATTCGTGCGCCTCAAGAGCTGTTCGAGAATCAAGGGTGCGCGTAATGTCTCCAATCAGATAGAGTCTTGCGCACGACCTGCTGAGCCTCTTTGCACCCATTCCACGAGCTCTAGACTTTTGGCCTCTGCTACATTTGGTCCGGGCCCTTTCTTTCTGGACTTGCAATGGTGCGAGATGAAGTTGCTGTTGCACTGGCTGCGCTTCGCAAGGCGTGAGTGGGTGTGTGGAAGCCTTATAGATCAGTGAGGATGCACCAGCCAAACGCCCTCGCCATCATCCCGTGGTCTGCCAGTGCCGCTACTCAACCGAGCAGAGCACAGGTTGATGGTGACACTGGCCGAAGCGTACCGTATGGACCGCTTGCAACACGCCC
Source organism: Ceraceosorus guamensis (assembly GCF_003144195.1). NCBI lineage: Eukaryota > Fungi > Basidiomycota > Exobasidiomycetes > Ceraceosorales > Ceraceosoraceae > Ceraceosorus > Ceraceosorus guamensis. The sequence continues at coordinate 1,965 of NW_020290143.1, read as the reverse complement.
TTGAAAAAGCCTCGGACTTTCGCAATATGACACCAGTCGAGCGCAGCTCTTTCGACAGCAGCATGATGGTCGAGATGGAAGGCGTGAGTCTCTGATAAGTCCTTGCGCGAGCGATCATCCCCCGACATGACCCTGTGCCTTGTATGACACAGCTTCTGACGACTTTAGTTCTGATGACCGACATCTCGCGACCGGAGGAAGAAGGCGTCAACGCGGCGTCTCTGGCTCGCATCACGTACGAAGCAATGGTTCACCGCATGGATGCAGCCCTCAAAGATCTATGGCCAGGAGAAAAACGTCTAGTCAGCATCGAATTTCGCTTTCCTCTAAGTCACGCGCGCAGGCACGCTATCAGCGCAGTCGGTAATGATCTGGTACGCGAAGATGCCGGGCAACCTGGCTGGGATAGTATGGCGAATAGCAGCAGCAGTGGCGGAAGACAGACCCTTTGGAATTCTTATCGAGGCGATCCAGGTCGACAAATTTTCCATCGCGTCTTTTTCGATGCTGTTGCTCGGCGGCTTTATCACGATGGTGAGCGATGGAGCTGCGTCGGATGATCACGCGAAGCTGACCTGGTGCCCTCTCGTGCGTCTCGGCAGGCTTCGGTGCGTGGCGGGACAGGTGGATCTGTCTCTAGAGCATGCTGACTCGGATGAGAGCGTTCCCCATCCATTCTCCCCTCAGTCTTTACGGAGTTCTTTGACGTCGCACGATCCAAGGTGCGCTGACTGTGCGCTCGAGGTAGCTAGGCGAAGTAACGCTCACCCTCGTGCTGCACTGCCACGAACTACTCCGCTCAGGTCTTCTACGCCTGCGAGCTGCTTCGATAGATGCTCGTCAAAAGTTGTCAAAAGTGTATGCATTCGCTTGTCTCCAGGAATGGCGAGTGGCCGAGCCGGCGCCGACGGAACGCGCTCCTGGCTGGAACTATCGATCCTTCCCTGTAATATCAAACCACTGTTCTTTTCCGCGATTCGGCCTCGGTGAGCCACGTCTGGATGGATTTTCAGGCAAAGTTGCTGAGCCTATCCGAGGCTGATTGCGTGGTAGTAGTGTGAAATGACACGCTCACTAGGTTGCCTGCTGGATTGTCGTGCCTGCACACTCCTACATATGATCAAGAATCACCAATGGTGGCCGTGCTGCTGCTGCTGCGCGTGCCTGCAGACTTGCCACTCACGACTGGCGCGCTCCGCCGCGTCGCGCACCGCCTTCCCACTCGTGACTAGCAGCAGCACAGCCGCGCGACGACGTTTTGGTCTCTAGAGGCTCGTGGCGGTGGGCTCAATGGCTGCTGTGAAGCGCGCTCTTGACCGAGATGTCTGCTTCGCGAAAGTCGACCTTCCCAAGACTCAAATTCCTTTAGCGCTCCTCCTGTCCATGACATTCGTTGCATCGTCTTGACCTGGCTATCACCTATCTCTACTCGAAGCTGATCAGCCGTACCACCTGTCGACGTCTGCATCTCCTCTTTCACAGACCCCGGCTTGAAAGGGTCAGTCCAGTATCCCATCCGAGCAGCTGTGAATCAAAACGACTGCCCATCGCTATCGCCATCGCACAACTCCTTCGGCTTGCAGGTCCACGTCAAGCGCAGCAACGATGATTCGATTCATTCTGATCCAGAACAGGCAGGGTAAATCTCGACTGTCCAAATTTTACGTTCCGATGGAGGATGATGAGCAAGTGAGGGTAAAGGGGGAGGTGCATCGGTTGATAGCTCCTAGGGATCAAAAGTATCAAAGCAACTTTGTCGAGGTAAGTTTCGAGAGACTTTTGATTCTGGGGCATAAGGATGGATCAAATTGGGAGTAGGAGGATGTCGTCTTGATGCACTACGACGAGGACTTAACAATCGCGCGCGCAGAGCTGTTCCATTCACCTCTCGACGCTGTGCACAAGTCTTTGATAAGCTGAGCGCAACAGACGGCTTTTTCATTCGCTCACGCGCTCTGCTTCATC
>NW_020290142.1:0-29615 GCF_003144195.1 Ceraceosorus guamensis | reverse complement strand
CGCGCAGCACTTAGCAGCGTCGTTGGCTCGCAGATTCCACTCCCCCCTGCATCACGCCCCCCCCCCCCCCCCCCCCCCCCCCCCCCCCCCCCCCCTCCTCCGGTGCCATCCACTGCCCACCATGTCCTCACGCTCCGCATCACCACAGCATCGCCCGCGAAACTATTCCGACGAGGAGGAGGAGGAGGAGGATAGGCGTGAGCCTAGACGCGCTCGTCGAGGCACATCCGAGGACGAGGAGGATGACGAAGAGGACGAAGAGGATGATGAAGAGGATGACGAGGAGGACGACGAAGAGGAGGATGAGACGAGGACGCGTAGTGGTGCGGGACATGAGAGGAGAAAGAAGAAAAAGAGACGCAAGGGAGGCAACAGATTCTTGGACGACGAAGCAGAGGTGGACGATGATGAAGAGGATATGGACGAGGATGAGGCTGAATTGGCTCGCGAAGGTGAGCACGCATACATGCCACCCACGCGCTCTGCAGTGCACCGCACCGCTGACCCGATTCCCGCACTGCACGCCACTCACAGACGGCTTCATCGATCAAGATGACGACGAGGAAGGCGACGATGACCGCAGGAGGCAGACTGCAGCCGACAATCAGAGGCTAGATAGGGCCAGACGTCAGGCGGAGGATCGCTCAGCCGAGGAGATCGCTGCGGGCTTTAATGAACGCTACAAGCAGTCCAGATCGCAGAGGTCGGATTACAGTCAAGTACCGCAGCGCATGCTCATGCCTTCCAGCAAGGATCCTCCCTTGTGGTCCGTCAAGTGCAAGGTGAGCCATCCGCGCACAACCAGCTTGCACGAAGACGACAGCGACGCACCAATCATGCTGACGCGCACGCTCGCTCTCTCAGGCCGGACGCGAGCGCGAAATTACAATGACGATGATCCGCAAAGCTATGTTGCGGGAAGCGCAAGGTCGACCTTTGGATATCCTGAGCACTTTTTACAAGGACAGCATCCCGCAGCGCATGTACGTCGAAGCTTGGAGCCAGGAGGCCGTTGTGGAAGCTTGCAAAGAGATCGTCGGCGTGTACGCCAGAGCGCCAACTGCGCTGACGCAAGTGCCGGTAGAAGAGATGGCCACCATGCTCCGCATCACCAAAGTGGTCAAGGAGCTCAAAGTCGGCAGCTGGGTGCGTTTCAAGAGGGGAAGGTATACGGGAGACTTGGCGCAGGTCATTGAAACGCTCGAGGGCGGCCTCGAAGTTGGCGTCAAGTTTGTTCCGCGCATCGATCTCTCCCCCGTCGAGATGGGAGAGTTCATCGACAGCAAAGGTCGCAAGCGCAAAAAGGGTTCGGCTGGAAGCACCATGGTCAAGGATAGACCGGCGGCCAAATTTTTCAATTACGACGAAATCTCTCGCCTGGTGCCTGCCAGGGACAGACCCTTGCGTACAGGCTCAGCATTCGTGTTCAGAGGCAAGACGTACAGGAGCGGCTACTGCGAAGAAGATGTGAGAATTTCTGCATTCATCACCGAGGACGTCAACCCAACACTGGATGAAGTGACGCGATTCCGAGGAGGCAGCGACGCTGCTGGGCTGGCCACGAACGCTGCCGAGCTTGATCTGCTGGCAGAGGCCACCCGAGCCAAAGCGGAGCAGCTGCTTCGACGTGGCGATCATGTAGAAGTGTTCGAAGGAGAACAAGCGGGCCTGGAGGGAACCGTCGAAACGGTGCACGGCGATGTCATCACCATCAAAGACACCACGGGCAATCTCGACCATCAGACCATCGAGGTGCCGGTGAAATATGCCAGGAAACGCTTTCAGCCCGGTGATCACATCAAGGTCATTGCGGGCAAGCATACCGACGAGACTGGCCTGGTAGTCAAGGTGGAAGACAACGTCACTATTTTCTTGTCGGATCTGTCGCTAGAGGAAGTCAGCGTATTCACCAAGGATATACACGAGGCCGCCGAAGTGGGGAGCGGCGTCACCAATGTTGGAGGCTACAATCTGCACGATCTAGTGCAGCTCGATGCGCAGACTGCGGGTGTCATTTTCAAGATCGAAAAGGGCGGCTTCTCTGTGCTGGATCAATTGGGCCAGACCAGGTCGCTACTCGCTCATCAGATCACCATGAAGAGAGATTCGGGAAGAGCTGTCGCGCTCGATTCCGAGGGAAGTGAATTCAGAGCAGGGGACACGATGAAGGAGATAGATCAGGATGTGAGTGAGAAGCGTACCGTACTTCGGGCTTTCTGCGGCCTGCTTACAGATTGGATCGACATTTATAGGAGCGCGATGGGCAGGTCTTGCACGTCTATCAATCCATGCTCATCTGGCTATTCAATCGCGACTTGCGCGAAAACGGCGGAGTCTTCCTGTCTCGAGCAAGAAAGCTCCGTCCAAAGGCTCCACGTAGCTCGACCACCGGTCCAAAATTGGATCTATCCAAGCAAAATCCAGCTCTGTCCATGGCATCTCCCAATACAGCTGGAGGTGGTGGTGGAGCCCTTTCGAGCTTTAGCAGGCCTGGCGGCAGGGACTTTTTGGCGGGCAAGACCGTTGCGATCACCAAGGGCGCCTACAAGACCTACAGGGGAATCATCAAGGACACCAACGGACCGATGGCTCGAGTCGAGCTTCATACCATGCCCAAAATCCTGACTATAGAATTGACCTCGCTCATCGAAAAAGAGTAAGTTTGCATGGAATGCCTATTGGCAAACCCCACGGCTGACGCCCGAGGTGACTCTTTCAGTCCGATCACCGGCAAGAGCAAACCTCTCAGTGCGAGACCAGGCGCACCGATAGGCCCACCTACTATGGGCGCAGGTGCTTTTGGCGCTCGTCCGAACAGCAATCCCTACAGCGCCTACGGAGCAGGCGCAGCAGCAGGCAGTCGGACGCCGGCCTACAACTCGGGCGGCAAAACGCCGGCATACGGTGCAGGCAACAAGACGCCGGCCTACTCGTACGGAGATGGTGGAAGGACGCCGGCTTACGGCTTTGGAGATGGCGGGAGGACGCCGGCGTATTTTGGTGGCGGCGGCGCCGATGGCGGGCGGACTCCCGCATACGGCGGTGCTGGAGGTCGTACGCCTGCATACGGAGCGGGCAATCGTACGCCGGCATACGGAGGCTCGACGAGCATCGGGCCGATTGGCAGCGCAACGCCTAATCCGTATGCTGCTGCCAACACGCCTAGGGACACTGCTCCGACACCGGCAGCCTATGGGGCCGCGTACCAAGGAGCACCCACTCCCGCTGCATCTGCCCCGACGCCGGGACAGCCGCGATCAGGACCCTACGCTGGCGCGCCTACCCCTGGGGCGACGCCCGGCATGTACTCTGCCCAGACACCTGGAGGCGCTCCAATGGCTGCGCCGACTCCCGGAGCTGGCAACTGGAGCGCGGCATACGCACCCACGCCCGGGGCTGGCATCTCGACAATGCACTCTGGTGGTGCTGGACGAACGACTGCAACTGTGCAGGTCAAGCTGATCCCAGACATTCAAGTTATCGTCACCTCTGGCCCGTATGCAGGGTCGAACGGTGCGATATTGAGCATAGACGATGCAGCCCGAACGGCAGTGGTGTCGCTGGAGGAGGCTAGCAAGAGCAGAGAGACGTTTGGATTGGATGAGCTGAGGGCCAAGCAGCCTCGCAATAGAGGTGCAATGTGCTTTGCTCTGGCTAGTCCGAACGAGGGCACCAGGGTGACGGTGCAGAGCATCGATGGGGACGACGTCATGGCTACGGCCCATGCCACTGGCCAACAGATTTTCGCGCCTACCAGTACATTTGCTCTCGCTGCTTGAAGCGCGCCAACTTTGAAGTCGTCGAAGAAGATTGCTTCGTGATCCGGAGAAATTGTAGAAGCGACGCTCGAAGTATGTTCGAATGCAATCACCAAACGAATTCATGGTTGTGCTGCATGCCATGTGTGAACTCTTGCGCGATTTGGAGGTGTGCAGATAAGATGGACCATTGCCCTCCAGCATCTCTGCGTGCACACGTCCAAGCCCAACTCGCTTCACCCTCCACGTCCGCCTATAGCTGTGAGCTGAGTGCTCGCGGCTGCATACGCATGCGGGCACGTCCCCGTGTAGTGCGCGCGCGTGGAACTCACACGACTCGACTTGATTGCTCATCAGCCGCGCAATTACCCGCGTCGGGTTGACTGCGCGCACGCACGCATTGGGGGGCGGGGCGGGCGGCCGGGCGCACAGCCACTGCTATAGGTATAGCGACTAATCACGAATCAAGTGACGCGCGGGGTCTGCTCTGCGTGAAACCCGGCAACGGGAGCGAGCGAGCGAGCAGGAGATGGAATGGTGGAGAAGGGAGCGGAGAGCAGTTCAGTCACAACGGGTTGTAGTCGTAGTTGACTTGACTTGCACTCGGCTGGGCCCTCTCACAACGTCACCAGTGACGCTTGCTTTGCTTGCGCCATCCATCTTCCTTCCCCTTCTTACACGTCGACCACATCTCGAGCTTCCTGAAGCCGGCCACTCATCGCGACGCCGCCCGAACGAACCCTTGACCTGAAACAGGCCAGGCAGCATCTCTCCCCATCCTCATCCCCATCATGTCATCCGATACGCCCCCAACGGCTCTGCCCAGCAGCCGGGCAGACGAATCAGCAGCAACGACGAGTTCGAGCGCCAGCGCGACTGGCATCGGACAAGCGGGCTCCGCCACGAGTCATGGCGATCCGGAGTGGATGTGGTGCCACGAGTGTAGAATGGAGATCAGACCTTTGAGGACGCCTCATCCCGCTTGTCCCAGGTGCAACGGCGGCTTCATCGAAGAGGTCAGTTCGAGCGAGGCACAAGCGCCGACGATGCGTCTCCACGCACACACACACACACACACACACCCACTCTCTCTCTCTTCCTTTTGCAACGTACCACTGACTCGACTTTTTGCTCGCATCACGACTCTCTTTGCATCAGATTGTTGGAGATCCATCCGCAGACGATGTTACCTTTCCAGATCCTCACGCGCAGGAAAACATCGATGCACCTTGGCTTTTGCGCGGTCCCGGCGGTACGGAACAGTTGATAGGAGGTGGTTCGAGGGGCACATTACCGGGTGCGGGTGCGGGTGCGGGTGCGGAGGCAGGCATGGGAGGATGGAGTGGGTTGATCGGTCAGCTGTTAGGTGCGGCTACAGGCGCGAACAATCCTCCCAGCCTACAGCCAGACCGCGCGGCTCGAGATGATCGCAGTGGCGGGAATGGCAGCCAGGGGAGGGAGGGAAATAATGGGAGCAGCAGCAGCAGCAGCAGCAGCTCCTTTAACTTTTCATGGTCCATTCAGACACCTTCTGGTCTCAGACAGGGCTCATCTTCCACTCAGCCCAGGCCGCAGAGGACAAGTGCAGCGAATGACACCGATCAGCCTCAAACATTGGCAGAGTAAGTCATCGACCGCGTTCAAGCTGGCAGCAGATTGCCTCCGCTTAGCCCGTCCTCTTTTCTGCACCCAGCTTGATGCGCTCTTTTGCTGATTCGCCCTCAGAGGGCAATGCGGATCCTTGGACGATGGAGACCACGCCATCCAGACCTGCGGATGCCGATCCGGACGATGAATTGCCATTCGACGATGGCATGGGTGGCTTCGGAGCAGCTGCTGACGGGAGACGATTCAATCACGACAATCGAGGCCGGCCAAATAATGCAGCAGGCCAAGAAGACGACACCTCTGCTGGTGCACCCCCAGAATTGGCAGCTCTTCGACACGTCTTTAGCAACATTCTGGGTCCTGGAATGGGCGGAGGTATTGCGGATCTGCTGACTGGCGCACTGGGGGGTAATGGGAGAGCGGGGGATTACGTCTTTGGACAAGGAGGTTTGGACAATGTCATCACCGAGCTCATGAACCAGACGCAAGGCATGGGCCAAAGTTCCGCTCCACCTGCCGCAAATGAAGAGCAGATCGCAAAGCTGGCCAGGTTCAAGAGGCACGAGCTGGCTTGGAAAGGTGAGCACATTTGTGTTGTTGGCAAGTCGTACGAGCCGATCGCTGAGTACCGCACGCGCTCTTCACAGCCAAAGCCCGCAATGTCGAGTGTCCCACTTGTATGGACGACTTTATGCCCACTACAGACGCAGAGGCCTCACGAGCTGACGAGCCCGACGCGCAAGCAGGTCATGCTAGCGGGAAGGCCAAAGCGGAAGGGACGCAACTTTCACAAGATGATGACCCGCCGGACATGACGCCTACTGACTCTGATGCGCAGGAAGAGGAGCTGGTGATGAGTAAGTATGACTCACTGGTCAGACGTGTGTGCGTGTGCTGTCCGCTGATGACCCTCTTTTGCATGCGACAGTGCCATGTAGGCACCTCTACCACTCCTCCTGCCTCCTTCCCTGGCTAGCAAAGTCGGGCACTTGTCCAGTCTGCCGCATCAGCATCACGGGCGAGACGAGCCCCTCGGCATCGGGCGAAGCGGCAGCAGCGACGTCCACTGCGTCTGATGCTACTTCATCTGTAGCTTCAGCGTCTAGAGCTGCTCATGATGGGCTAGGAGTGCAAGGCGATGATACGGACGAGGAGGTGGAGCAAGATACGCCGGAGCGCAGAAGAGAACGTATGAGGACTGCTGCCGAGCGCAGAGCTAGGGGAGAGACTGTCGCTCCAGGTCGCACAACGGGCAGCGAGAGCACCAGCAGACGGATGCCTGGCTCTTTAGAGCTGGACGATCTAGACTGAACCATGTTGCGCTCGTCGAAATGATACCGCAACAATGCTTCAGATGGCGAGACTATCAAGCTTCGCTATTGAATGTTTGTGTAATATACAGGCTACTAGTGAACGCAAATGAAAGCCAAGCTCAACTACTCTACTTGAAACCAAAGTCGCCCAGATCCCAAAGTGACATTCTGCCGTCGGCGCCAGCAGCTATTAGATCATGCTTGATGCGCGAATGCTGCAAGTCTTCGTCGGAAGAAGTGAAGGAGGAGGAGGAGGAGGAGGCGTCCGACTCGTCTGCATTCTCCCACACCCTGTCATCGCCCTCTCTGACACGCGCTTTGCGTGGGGCAGAAGTTTCTTCGACAGACGCAAAAGCGAGAGACTGGACCGTGTTCTTGTGATACCGCAGCGCTCCGAGTTCAACCAAGTCATACGCGGCGTACAGTCGTACTCTGCAAGCCCAGCCAGTGTCACCGGATCGTGTTTGAAAGTAAGCAAAAGGGCGGGACAGAGGGGGACTGAGCCGGTCCAAACGACTTACACTCCATCCCAACCTCCAGTAGCGACGATGCGCGCATCTCGTGAGATGTCCACAGACGCTCGACCCTGCTGCTTCGTCTTCTTGACCAATGGCGAAGCATGAGGGTCAACAGGCCCACCATCGGCAGCAGCTGCTTGCCGCGATGCCTCTGAGTCTGGCATTGCGTGCGCGCCGCTGTCCAAGCAGTACTTGACGACTCGCGAATCCGCCCCTACGCTCACGGCAAAGGCGCGACTCGAGGATGCGCTCACTGCCATGACTGGTGGGACGAGAACGCGCATGAAAATTAAATCGTCATGAAAGCTGTGATACGCTAAGAGCGCGACCTACCCGCTTCGACGTGCGCTTTCTCCTGCCACGCCAGCTTCCACCAGAGGTGATCGGAGGGACTTGAGGTGGTGGGACTGGTTGTGCTAGATGAGCGGTGATGCATGTGCCAGAGCGCAACCCGGCCATCCTCATAGCCTGCCAAGAGACTAAAGTTGGGTGAGGTGTGATCGAGGCTGAACAGCTGAAGTGACATGACGATGCCTGGGAGAGGAGACGAGTATGGGAAGGGCAAGATTAGCGACTTTGAGAACCGCTGTGCATCTCGCATGAGCCTCACTGACCCGGTCGATCTTTTGCTGGCCGTTTGACCTCATCGAGAGGCGGCGAGCCAATCGCTGCGACGATTCGTCTACAAGTGGGCAGGTGATACACATCAATCTCCACACAGAGAAGGGGCACACGAGCGAATGAGCATGGGCGATGGAAAGCGCAGCTATTTCCCCAGCTCACCCAAGCAGCTTCCACGGTATTCGGTACGGCTATCAAGGCTTGAGGGTGCGCAAGGTGCACGCTCACATCGCTCGATCCAGCACTACGCTGCCATCGCTGCAGCGCGTCGAAAGGGAGAGGGAGAAGGGCGAATGCGCAAAAGTTGACGGAATTGACGTCCAGCTTGAGTAAGAGCGCAGGCTGCTGCTGCTCACTCTGCGCGCCATGGATCGCCTGCGCGTGCTGCTCACTGAGCTGTCTGCGCGACGTGGATGGCAACTGCCACACTTTGAGCGTATTGTCCCGAGCGTGGCTGTGAGAGTGGGCAAACGTGTGTGTGTTGGGGTGTGTGTGTGTGTGTGTGTGTGTGTGTTGGTGGATGTGCAGCCATGTGTCAGCTTGAGCGATGAATTGCGGCAGGCGGCTCTGCTTCTTGTAGCGCGCGGACGCGCCCGCGCCCGCGCCCGTGCTCACGTCACTGCCCTCACGTCGACGTCGACGTCGACGTCTGCGTCGCTGCTGTGCTGCTTTGCGCTTGCTCCCTCCTCGCGCACTGCTGCTGCTGCTGCTGCTGCTGCTGCTGCTGCTGCTGCGAACCACAGCTTGACGCCCAGGATGGCAGCACCATTAGCTGCACCTTGCTGGTCACAGTGAGCATGCCACTGATGAACGGGGCTGGCATGACTGATGCGCGTCAGGCTGACGCGACCTGCATCGTCACCCGCCAAGAGCAGGTCGCGGACGTGATGAGTGGATGTGATGGGATGAGGTGCGTGATGGCGCAGGATGTAGCAGGGGGACTGGGCGTGATTGCGATGATGCGGGTGAGCGGTGGAGGAGGGCATGCGTGTGGGTGTGGGTAAGGGTTTGTCGACTGGATGACTGGTAAGGGGGGGGAGATTGGATTGTGGAGCATGGAGATGGTGATGGCGGTGATGGCGGTGATGGCGGTGATGGCGGTGATGGCGGCTGGGTGGTAGAGAAGACGAATGGTGAAGGGAACGGCATGAGCCTGACCTTGGGCCCCTCGCCTGATTTGAATTTGAATCCCGTGAATGTCAATGCTTCCTGGCCAAAGTGCATGCATGCATTGATTCAAGATTCGCATTCGTGATTCGCATTCAAATCTTACATGTGAGTCACGTGAGTTGTAATCGTGAATCACGATTAGCGCGCCCTTTCATAGTCGCACTCTTGACTCTCAAGATCCACGACTTGCCCACGCGTGGCTCGTGCACGCCCGACATGCCGCCGGATGCTACGCGTGACTCGTGACTGCTGCTGCTGCTGCCTCCACACTCGACTCGACCGGCGCGCGTGGGCGTGTGTATCTACGCGCTGTGCCTGCATCGCCCAACACCCGCACCCGCACCCGCATCCTCATCCTCGTCTTTCATCGCACCAACATTCGCGGTTCGTGATTCTTCTCCCTACTGCGTCGATCACATTCATCATCTGCCAATAGCGACCCCCGAGGAGAGCTTCGAGTTGATGACAATCGTGAACAACGATGCTGTCCCGCCTCTCCCCGCGCACGCTCACGCTCACGCCCACGCGCACATGGGTCACTGCGACTCTTGGTGCTGCAGCAGCAGCTCAGCAGCGCATGGCGCCCTCCGTCGTTTCATGGCAGGGCGCCGTGGGGACGAGGATGAGCAGCTCAGTCACCTCACCGCGTGGCTGCGTGAGCAGCACCGCGATGCATCAGCCTCAGCCTCGCACCCTCTCATTGCCTCGCGATGCGCTGCGACTGCGACGACAGCCCCTTGGTGCATGCAGCAGCGCCGTCCCGCGCCTCTCGCAACATCGAAGCATCAGCCAAGGCGAGGGGAAGGATGGTGATAGTGATGCTGCTGCTGCTGCAAAGAATGCCGCGTACGATCCGAAATGGCCGCCAGAATCGCCTCCAGAATCGCCGCCAGAATGGCCGGAAGAATGGCCAGCGCCGCGTCAACGCTTGGCTCTGCTGTACGTGCCTGGCAGCTCGCAGAAGATGGTGGACAAGGCAGCATCGTCGCAGGCAGACACCATCATCTTCGATCTCGAGGACAGCGTGGCTCCCGAAGCGAAGGAGGAGGCCAGGAGAATCGTGGCAAAGGCTTTGCAAGGCGTGAGTCGTCGTTCGCAGCGTGGGTCTGCGTGCGTGTGCGTGTGCGTGTGCGTGTGCTTGTATGCCATGCGTCGTCGTGGATGCTGCCTGTGACACACGCCTTTCACTCTGACTTACAATCACAATCACAATCACAATCACAATCACAATCACAATCACAATCGCACAGCCTTGCGGACAAGCGCAAGAAAAGGCTGTCCGCATCAACTCTGTCCTCGGAGCGCGCAAGGAATCGGAAAAGGATCTGCAAGCCATTCTGCCCTGTCCCGGTCTCGATGTGAGTCTTTGCTCAGCACAAGGCAAGCGCTATCCATCATGGCCCTTCATCCCTCTGACGCAAACGCAAATGCACACAGACCATCGTGATCCCAAAGGTCGAGTGGCTCTTTGACATCTGCGAGGTGTCGCAGAAGGCACTCGATCTGCGTCCAAAGCAGTGAGTCGCGTGTCGCAGCCATCGGCACCATCCCGTGAAGAAGAATGTCAATTGCAGACGGGGGGCAGGGCTCACCTCACCTCACCTAACCTCTGCTTCACCACCTGGCCTGACCTTTGCCAACCTCCCGCGTCACACAGCCTACCTAGACTCCAGATCATTCTCTCTGTAGAGTCACCCGGCTCTCTGATGAGGATGGACTCGCTGCTGCGCAATTTCTATGAAGCCGATGGTAAGCCTTTCATAGGCGAAGTGTATCCTCTTTTTCATGAGGAGGGCATTGCTGCCCTCTTGTTCGCCAGGTGAGCTCAAACGCGGGCTCGAGTCGTGGTGGGGGCTGACTGCACAGCCGCGCTGACAGCGCCACATCTCTTCATCATTCTCCATGCTGCCCCCTCCCTCCTTCTTCCAGTGAAGACTACTGCGCGGCTAGCGGCATCCAGAGGAGCCGCTCCAGAAAGGAATTGCTGTTCCCCAGAGCGCACATGGCCACAATCGCAAAGGCGCATGGCCTCGCAGCGATCGTGAGTCTCCAAGATGGACTCCTCTTCTCTCGTAGCTGTCGTCCTTCCTCATCATCTGACATGCCTCTCTACTGCCCCTGTCACGTGGCCCGCGGTGCGCTCGTAAGGATATGTGAGGGCACACAAAGAGGATGTTGAAACGCAAGCCAGTCTCTGACGCTTGCTTCCACGCTTCCATAGGGTGTGCATCGACTACAAAGACGAAGAGTATCTTCGCGAGGAATCGTTGGAAGGCCGTTCGATCGGCATGGACGGTAAGCAAGCTATTCATCCCTCTCAGGTCAAGGCCATTCAGAAAGCATTTCTGCCAAGCGAAGAGGGTGAGCCGTCGATCAGCCGTGTCACTAGTCCAATCCGCATCGTCTGCTAGCTGCTCAAAGCATTTCTTCGCCACAGATATCGAACGTGCCACGCGCATTCAGGAGGCTTATGAGTCGTCCATCGCAGCAGGCGCGGGGGCAGTGGGTCTGAAAGAGAAAGATGGGTCCACCATCATGATTGACACTCCCATGCTCTTGCAAGCACGAACGACCCTTCGCAAGGCACGCGCAGCAGGTCTCGATGTGCCTGATCCTGACGCTTAGTGTGCTCTTTGGGTATTCTGCATCCACGGTTTCTGGGCAGCCTGAAGAGCTTGCAGCTCGTCTGGCCCGCGGCTGAAGCCTCTGCTCTTGCCTCGTGGGTATGGAAAGACGCGTCGCGCAATGCTTTGTACAATCTTATACTTTCGCCGTGTACCAACACATCCATGTTTGAGGCGGACTTGGCAAAACCATCACATTGCTCGCTCGCGCTCAATTTGTTGCCACCTCGTTCAGGTGTGAAGGCGAGCTATCATCTGCCCAATGGTGATTCCTAGCGTTGCTTCGTGTCATTCCGGCTCAAGGCGCATCTTAGCACATCCTTGTGAGGTGCAGTTTCAAGACCAAAATCAAGTGGCTAGAAATTGCTTACACGCGGCGTCGGGCCTATCTTGTCCAAAAGCACTCCGATGCTGTGCTCTATCGAATAAAAGAATCGCTGACGAAACGAGTATGCCTTTCGAAGACGAAAGAGACGAATAAGCACTCTCCGGGGCAGCGCGTCATGCAGTACGGCTATGCGGCTCATTTTGTACCAGCTCTTTCTGCTGCGACTCGGAGACAGGTCTGCATTGCACACGACATGCGGGCTCGGCGCTTTGCCGGCTGGCATCAGTCATTTTGTTGGCTAGTGACTAAGCGCGTGATACATAAGACATTCTTCGCTGTTCTTGACGGCTTCTTTTGACACATCATTTTTTCACCCCATTTGACGTGCGGCTTGTATGTCCTGTTTCAATTGGACAGTATTATTTGGTGGCGTCCTATCATAACAAGTACTATATTTTTGACAGATCTTCTATCTATCTTTCATGGCGCTGAGGTACATTTTTGATCCATTGCGATCGCTCATCTTCTAGTTTCAAGGCCTCAAAAAACTTGTATTGTCGCCATCATGTAGGGAAAGAAAATGTTTTCCTGATGTGAAGGTACGCGCAAAGTGTCCTCGGGGAAATTTTCGACGGCGCGAGGCAATGTCGAAAAATTGCTGTCTTTGCCTCTCATTTCTTCAGAACATCGCATGCGGCTGGCTTGTCCAAAGTGAGGAGAGCTGCTAAGTGTCATCATCGGAGGGATCATTGCACCGAGAGAGCACTTCTCAGCGTGCATTTTTGCTCGCAAGAGTGAAAGACGTCAGAAACAAGACTGGCAGATCAAGGATCGTAACACAACCGAGCAAAAACTCCAAAAAGAAAACCACAAATTTCAGAACAGACCACTCTGTGGTCACGAGCGGCACGTTCGTGAATAAGAGAGAAAAGCGGACAAAGAGCCAATATCGACAAAACAAACTCAAGTTGAATGCTCAACGCAAAGAAGCGCAAAGCACTCGACAATGTGAACAAGCAAAGAAAAAAGAAGAGAAGACCGACGGTGACCATCAGCACTTGGCCGAAGCCACACAGCATTAGAAGAATAAGGTGGCTCCGAGGGCGGTGTCAGGTAAGAAAGGGTCGAAGCTTCACAACTTCGACTGAAGAATCTTTCTTCTCTTCCAGTTGAAAAAACGTCAATTACGCTCTTCATTTTGTTCCCTTCCTTCAAATGGCGGGGCCCAGCATAGTAGCTGAGGGTCCATCTCTTGAATGACATGCAAACCGTCTGCAATTTTTTTTCGTGATCCATCTCGGCGAGTTCAGTGCCAATGCTTTCTGATCACCTTCAGAAATTTGTTGCCGACGACTAACTGTCGACGACTGATCACTCGTGACACTTGTAGGCTTTCGGCTAACATCAATGCTGGTCTGCTGTCTTGATTTCTGCGCAGGAAAACATGCGCAACTAATCGTCTCATGGAGGCGATGGGTGCTTCCATCACCTTTAACATCCGCAGGCAAAGTCCTGACAGCACAACACTGCCATCCGCATTGTCAACAATGACAATATTTAGGACATGTCAAGCGCCGCTGCTGATCTTGTGTGGGAGGCAAATACGTTTCTTCCAAGACGCGCTCGCCAGCAACAGCTGCACGCAACAAGACCCCAGTAAAAACGCCTGAAACATCATAGAAGTCCCCATTCACGTGAATGCTGAACGCGACTACACGCTTGAAGCGCAGGTGGTCTTCTGGTCACAACAATGTTGGCACCACGCTGGCCATCACACGCGTCTTCCGTTTACACATGCGCTGTTCCATTGCTCAAAGCTCTCCAATGCATTTATTGTCAAGCTTCTCCTCACTCCCAGACAATCCTCTGGTACTGCTGAAGGCAAGGCAACAAAAGTGTTCGGACAGTTTGCGGCGGGACAAAGAGGCTGGAGAGGCCGCGCGCAAGCATAGGAAGCAAAGAGGGCTGAGTGAGCAGCACGGAAGGAGGAAGCAAGGAACGCCGAGCGTAAACAGCAGGAGTCTACAGTCATCTGGCCTTCCTCATTGACCGCTTCCACGTCTAGCAGGAGAATGGAGTGATGGGCCCAGGGAGAGAGACAAGAATAGCAGCAAACACAAGGGCACTGTAAGGCGCAGCAGGAGCCACAATGGGAGCAGCAATGAGAACAGCAGCAGTCTGAGCAGCATCGCGCACGACAGCTACAACAGCCACTAAAAAGTAACAAAGCTTTGCCCGAGCATTGTGAGACCCGTAATGCATGTGGGCTCCTCGCTCCTCCCCATCGACCGCGGAGGCTGCCAAGCAGGCAGTGAGTACGTCAAGATGCATGTAGATGAAGACACACCCCGCTCCCATCTCTCTCGCTCTTGCGCCCTCACCCTTGGTGCCCATCCTTCCGACGTTGCTTCCTGCGGTCCGCCATGTTCTGACAATGAGCACACGCGCATGCCATCCTCATTGACATGATCGTCAGAGGAGGCCATGCGCGTGTTGAGGGGTGTGTCGAGCGGTGGCGGCAGGGGCAGCGACGATGACGACGCTACTGGTGGTGGTGGCAGTGGCGGCGGGGGCGACAATGATGACAATGCGGCAATGCTGCCGCGCAGAGCAGGACGACCGCAAGCAGGAAAGTCAATTGGGGAGGTGATGTTCTGGGTGCTGGGGCCGGCACCAGCGGGCGCGCTCGAGGCGGGAGATGTGACCTCTTGCGTGGAAGCTTGGGCCAAGGGCACGTCAGGAATGGGACGGAAAGGGGCTCCTCTTCCACAAGACCCTCTATGCAATTGGCAGGAATGTTTGGGTGGCATTTTGGTGGTGGTGGTGGTGTGTGTGCAAGAGGTGTGCATGCGCCCCCGCGCGTGTGTGCGTGCAAGAATTCACGGGTGCGCGCGCGCGCCTCACTCTGGCTCACTTTTGCTCACTCTGCACGACAAGCGCAACACGCCCACTCAAATTCATGCCATTCCTTCAAGCACGCAATGAGTTACCCGAGAAGCTTACCCGCTTTTTCATCCTTTTCCTCATCGAGCCTTCTCCTGCTGCCTCCGCCCCCGCCCCCGCCCCCGCCTCCTTGGCCTCCTCCTCGTCCTGCTCCCGCTGCTCCGCCTGCCTAGCCTTTTTCGTCTTGTTCACATCCCGCATAAACGCCGGTGCCTTTCCAAAAGCCCTTTTACCCGCATCCATGATCCTCCTCGCACAACTCTCCATCTCGACAAAGCACTGCTTGTGCATGTCCGTCAGCCCGCCGGCCTTGCCCAAGCCTCCCACCCGCATGTAGCCTACAACAGACATTACCGGTCCATTGTCGTCCTCTTCCGCATCCCAGTGCTGACACTTACTCCACGGCTCTCCAGACCAAAATAAAAAGCAGCCTCCTGGTGCTGCCTCCAGATCAATGTCGGATTTGTAGAGGTGTATGCGAGCAGCGCGACCCAGATTGACCCACCAAAAGTATGCACTGTTGGGGTGCCTTCCTGCAAGAGAGCCACAAGTGACATGCCCCACAAACACTTGAAAACAGCCAGCCATGGCTGCATCAAAACGCTGGGCCAGGCCAGGCCGGTTAGTGCGCTGCTGCAAATGCGTCACCCTGTCCTCATAGGCTTGTCTGAGGCAGCGCTCAGCCGCATACCGCTTGGTGGCGATGAAGTGCTCAACGTAGGTGATTGTGAATGCGTTCAACCATGCCGACAGCTTGAGTGCAGGTGTGCGCGCTTCTGGCGCGGCGGGTTGGAAGAGGTCCATGGTTGGCCAGTAACCGAGAGCCTTGCTTTGCTGAGGGGATGCTGCACTCAGAGCCCACCCAAGCAGAACCCAAGAGACCACAATGAGCAAAATGCACCATGGTAAGACTTGGCGCACGCTTCTTGCCCAAAATTTTGCACCAAGCGCTGCGCTACATGCTCGCATCCAGAGGGCAGGCAAAACAAGTCGGTCATTTGACCATTCTGGAAAAGTTCGTGGGATATGCAGACGCAGGCACCGCACTCAGCAAGCACTTCCCAAACCCCCTTCCCCCCAAATATCATCATCCCCCTCTCTAGGGCCGAAAAGCTCGCAAGAGACCGTCTAGGGAGCGTTCTATCTCTGCCCGCCATGCAAGTCACGCAAACCACTCTCGGACATCTCTGCGCCCATTGTGCCTACTTTTTCTTTCTCGCCGAGCTCTGGCGCTTCTCTCATTTGTTTTTCGTTGCTGTTTTAGAATCGACCAAATTTACAACCAGCAGCGAGCAGTCAAAAGCTGCATTGAAGAGCGTGGCGTGTTCGCTCGGCATCTTTTTTTCATTCTTCAAATTCAAGCTTGCAAAAGTTGCAGCTGTCTTGACAATTTATGCCGCTGTTTTGATACTCTAGTTGACCACTCTTTCTGACGCGTCGAAGCCCGTTTCAATTAAACAACTTCTGCGTCTGTCCTTATCTAGCACAATAGTGGCCAACTTAATCTGGAAGTCAGAGGATTGCCTCTGCGCCAAGTAAGGTTTTGTGTTCATGCCACGGATGTACCTCTTATTTGTGTTGTCATCGTTCGATCATTAGATGGAGACAAAACCACACGCAAAGCAAACAGTATCGAAGGCGTGACTCAATCAAGCGACGCCGAAAGCGGGGATAATCCACTAGGAGCATGTGCCATGCGCAAAAATGACGAGATCCCCCTTGCTCGAAAGTGGAAGGCTAACACTTTTGTCATCAGCAAAAATCCATCGCACATTACCCGATGTTGTAATTTTGACTGTCAGCCTCAAGGCTGCTATTTATCGGCCGTCAGGCACATGACCGTCATTTTCACGAGTACTCTGATTTTGGTGTGCTGAACACCATTTTCGAGCTCAGGGTGCACAATGTCTCTGTTGATGAGTGAAAGCCCTGCTTCCGCACTGCGAGCTTGTCTTCCTAGTTGTAAATATCGTAGATAGAATTTTATTGTTTTCAGTCGGATGACCATCTTTACACTGCCGTAAGCGTCAACGAGCGCTCGGCGTTGCGCAATCAATTGAACCTTGTCCCGCTTCAGACTGGCGCACAAGTCGTTTTCGCGCTGCCATGGGTTTTATGTCACCAGCTAGAAAGGTGTCGGAGCAAGATCTTGAACGAGTCGACATGCATGCTTAGCGGACATCGCGCCATTTCAAGTCCCAAGCTCTGACAGAGAGCACAATTTTAAGCGCATCTTCTGCGTGATTCAAAATAAAAGAAGGCCTGCTTTATCATGGCAGGGCTATCTAAGGGACAAAGCGTAGCGGCGACGGTTCATAGCAAGAACTGCCTCCAGAATTGTCAAGCTACCCTCAAGCCGTCATCCGTGGCGCCGAGCCACCCGCGACCCTTTAGAGATGACTCTCACGCGAGTCAACGTTCCGAAGGAGCAGTGACGCCAGCTCTTTGATCGCGTCCCGCTTGCAAATCGAAGGAGGCTGTCAATATTGCTTACATGTACCGAATCACCCAAGGAGTCATCGCGAGGTAGCACTCTCTAGTTCCGTTCGCCCGACTTTCGCAAGTTACAAGTTGGAAAAGCGCCAGAGGCAGACGACGGCCCTTTCAGTCGAGTAGTGCCAAAGTTGCATCATAGGTTGACAAGGGACGCTAGTCGCCTCGTATGGAAGCTCCGCGTCACTGGGCTTTACATTTCGTGGACGGAAGTCTCAGCCCAAACATACGACTATCGTCTGGTGCACGCAGAACGACGTGCGGTCTATGGTCAGCCATTGTTTTGTGATCGCTTGCTCCGACCAAGCAGAGCAACGTATTTTCCGCGCCTACCAAGCGCTGGTCCCTTCCCACGAACCCGGTAGGCGAAGGGAGCAATGCCGGAATGATCGACCCGCCATAATTATTGAATACGTGACGCATTCGACGCTTGCGCAGCGGTTGCGCAGCGAATATTTTGAAGGGGTCCGTGGAAGTTAGGAACGATGAGCTTGCTGACCTCGGCGCGCCTGATCTTCTCCGCGCGATCGTCGCTGAAGGCGAAGCTTCTCGATTCCTAGGGTCGTATCAGCAGATGGGTCCTGAGCTGGAGCTGGGCTGTCGTGCCCAACAATTGAAGACGAAGCTCCTCGGCCTAGCGAGGACGGGGGACGCGTATATGGCGTGCGCGAGGAGGATCGTCCCAGATATCCACTGAAGCCGATACGATGGGTCCTCGTGGCGATTCCCCCCGCCTCCATGAAAGGGATGATATTTCCGTCAGCGTCGTACGCTTGCCCACTGATGTACTGCTCGTGACGCGACCTGAATGGACGCGCCAACCTCATGTCTCGATCCGCCTTTCGTGGACCCGTCTCAAGCACGAAAGTCTTCATATCTGGGTGTAAGTGCATTGCGTGGCGTCTCACTCCGCTTTCAAGCGCTACCAGCTGCGAGTGGGACATCTTCAGATCGTCTCCTTCTAGCTTGGAATAGTCCACGCGTAGCCGGTGGGACGAAGGTACGTTGGGAGGCAGAATCTGCTCTGCTGGCTTCATTTTGACGTCATCAATGGCGTGAGACGCGTCGGAAAGCGCTTTGTCGCCCAGACCACGCTTCAACGCGCTGACCGCGCCATATTGAGGGCTTGCTGCGGATTTAAAAGCTCCCGCGATATCCAGCAGAGCCAAGGCAATCGCTAACTTTATTGCGAGCTGGTGCATTGTAGTTTTGGACTTTGGGACAAGTGAGCACCTGTGCAAGGGATGAGGTCTGTGTTTCAACCCGAGCATCTGTGCAAGGGATGAGGTCTGTGTTTCAACCCGAAGAGCGCTTAGTATGAGCACGTTTGGTCAGGTACTACGAGCACGCTTGGTCCGCAAGCAAAAGACTCAGTGACAGAAAGATGAAGGTGGAGTGAAAGGGGGAACGGCACAGGCTATACGCTCTTCATATCAGCGGTAGAACGAGGCGTCTCTGTCGCGCTTTGCTCTGATAAGGTGGTCTCGAGCTGCAGCGGCGCCAACGCCGAGTGGCAAATACGACGTCAATAACTCCTCGAGAAGCTTGCCAGTATTTTGCAGGTCAAGGCGCGTGCGATTGCCACCGATCGAAGCGCCGACTGAGTCCGTTCTTTCTGCCATCAAATCCGAAACGGTCCAAAGTCTAAAGGGATCTGGCCAGTAGGAACGGAAGATAGGATCCTTTGGATATCGTGCGACTCCTGGTGGCTGGTGCAATCGAGACTCTTTCGTGATGGGACATCTCCGGCGGCAATTTCTTGGCCTACAGAAGCGAAGTTGCGTCGCTTAATGGGAGTAGAGCCAATCGGAAATGCAACATCTCAGTCTTGAAGGCCTCGCGAGCTGGGAACGCCTGCTTGAATACAGAAGGGAATTCAGCACAAGGATCTGCAAGGGCCACCACACGCCGAGGGCGCAGGAGCGCAAAACTACAGGGAGTTTGTTCACCACTCAAATTATCGTCGCGGTGGCGTGCTACTGTGGAATGCGCCACTCTTGGCGTAGCAAGGCCTCCACTCGCGCCTCTCCAACAGGTAAAAATGGTCATCGAGAGAGTGCTAGCTGTATGCTCAAACCTCAAATCGTCGAAGCTCGCCCGACAACGATTTGCATCGCCTGCATCGCAAGCAGGAATGTCTGACGTGCTCTGCGACTCAACAGTCAAATTCACATTGACGATAGCAGCGAGAGGGTCAACATTTAGAGCAGCTTCCCATTCATCTGGTCATGCAAGTTTCCGCATTCATAGTGGTGCTGGTAGCCGCTGGGGATGGACAAGAGAGATGGGCGACGGCTTGGCAACTGACTGCACGTGCCCCTGCGCTACCTCCATCATCGCTCCGCTCTACTACCTCTGACGTCTTGAGAGATGCGCGGCAAACCCATGCGCACATCTCGCAGCTACCAAATATCAAAGCCAATAACTTGCCACCAGACACGAATGCCGCCAGTGCGCGTCTGTGGGTTCACGGTCCCGCACCCACCCATGTCTCGACTTCCGTCGGTTCATCCGAGCACTTGACGCTTTCGCCTCTGCGCGCCTCGACACCTGCAAGTCACGAGGCTCACGTCTCTGACACTTCACTTGCACCGCACCACCCACAGCCTGACACCGATGAAGAGGCTTGGTGGCACAATATAGACTTGGATGAGATGCATGATCTCCTGCGAACGCCGTCGCCAGCTCATGGCACGCATCTGCACCAACAGCATGCAGTGGATGATGACTGGATCAACTCTTTGCTGCGCACGCCTGATGGTACGCCGCCACGCACTCCGCTGCATCCGAGCTCCAGCGCGTCCGTTGGTGGGTCTCCGACAGCAGTGCAGCCGGATGCTAGGAGCAATGAGCAGCAAGCGGCGTCGCCTTTGCTGCATTCGGTCGCTTCCGATTCAAGCACTCTGCCAAATATGAAAGGCACCCAAAAGCAAGCAGGAAACGTCGATGCATCACCGGGAGAGGGGACACGGGGCACGAGGAGCACGTCCAAGACAAGTGATCACGTTGATGGGACGAGTCGGAGCATCGACGGTGCGCAGAGGACAAACTCCGATGCCCGACGCCTGAGGCCGTCAAAAGCGCAGATGCAGATCCTACTTTCCGCAAAACGCTGGAAGGGAACAGCGGAAGAGTTTGTGCCGCACCTGCCAAACGACATTCGACAGATCTACAAGCTGAAAGATTGGGCAAAGGCGATCGGCACGCGCACCGACACTTTTCAGGCGGCCATCGATGCACGTGCTCGCACGGCCGGTCTCGCAAAAGCGCCTGATACGTACGCAGAATGGCTTGCGCGACCGATCAGGACGTTCAACAGGGTCAATCAACTGCGCTCAGGCGCCACTGCTCTTTTCAGAGAACGGGACGAGGCGATGCGGAACAACAGGGAGACCACCGACGTCGATGCTCGCATTGCCGAGATGGCGGCCCAGCACGGCGTGAGCCATCCAAAATCGAGGCAGCATTTCAACGACATGATTTCGAGAAAGAGGAAACGCGCAAAGCGAGCGGCGGCGAAGGCAGCAGCGGCGACCGAAGAACCTCTGCGGAGCGCATCTCCATAGCTCGAGCACCGGCGTTTCCTGGTGACGATGCTCTACCGCTGACGTTGGCCCCAGTGAGGTGCGGTGAGCGGGGATTCCTCCGAATGAGGGTCGAATCTGCGCTCAACCTCGGCATCGGCCGAAGACCTGCTTGGCTGCCTTTGAAAGCTTGCCAGTCAAAGAAGAGGGCAGCGATACAGCTGCGTTGGGTCTGCAGGCAGTCGGCCTTTTTGTCAGCGGCACCACGTCTCTCACTTGTGCGCTGAAGCTTGCTTGTCCACTTCTGCACGTGATCTCGCCAAACGCTAGGGATGCAGCAGTCATGGAAAGAGGCCCGAAGATGTCTCAAGCCTCGCCTGTGCTGTTCACCGCGGGAATGAGATCGCAAATGGGCTTCGAGGAAGGTATTCGACGCCGTAGACACCTGACCAGCGAGTCTCGGTGTCTCCCCCTCCTTGCTTCCCCGCTGTTCGCAGCGCACGTTTGACTCAAGAGCTCAATATGCATGGGGCACTTGACATTGACGAGTCAAGGGTGATTCAAGAATGAGTTTGAGTGGTTATTGTACGTGATTCTTGATTAACCATCACTCGCGGCTCACATTCAAGATTGATGGTGATTCAAATCAAATCCAAGATGCTTGATTCAATCATCGTATTCATATTCGATTGGATTTGTCCTTCACATGATTCCGCGGATCCCTCATCACTGCGCCATGCACATCCTTGCGAGCGGTGTGGTACAGTACCGCACACTCGAATCACGACTTTGACTGCCGGCGTGCATGCAGGGGCGCGGGAAATGCTCAAGCTCACATCAATATAACATGCACGCGTGCATCTCGCACGCACGCAAACGTGAATTCAATGATTCAAGATTGTGAATCTGAATCACGAATGTACCATGCTAGCTGTAGGCCACGCCCCCCCCCCCCCCCCGCGGGTGCATATATGTTGCTCTGCTTCCATGCCCATGCCCCTGAGACAAGCAAGCGCGCGGACACGGCGGGCAAGATGACCAAGACGCGCGCATCGAGCAAAAGTCGCGCGCATGTCAACAAAGCGCCCGCGCATCGCATGCATGCATGCATGGCTTCACTCACTTCATAGCTCCCGCCATCACCCGCCATCCGCCATCGATCCCCACCACTCTTGACTCGGAACGGGACTCGGGCTCAGACGCACCCACTCAGCCGGTTCGTCATTCGCTTCATCGGTTCAAGATACAAATTGACATTTCACGCACGCCACAGATGTGATTCACAGTCACCTATCACGTACAGTAGATTGTGAATGAATGCGGTGATGCGAGGAGGAACAAAAGTCAAAAGTCTCCGCAGCTCTGCCGCTGTACCTGCACCGGTACCTGCATGCAAGCCACACCAAGCCACCGCATCTGTCAACAATTAAGGGTTGCGGGATCGACAATTCACTTTTGTCGCGGCCAGCAGCTGTTGTGATGCACGCACACGCACACTCCCACTCCCACTCACAACACTCACGACTCTGACTGTGGGTGCCGCGCGCACAAGCAGCCATGCATCTGTGATTTTGCATGCCGAGCAAAGGCGCTTCGGTTGCCCTGCCCTGCCATCTTCATCGGTCAGGTCGGTCACCGAGCACCACGGGACGTTTGTGGGTGCACGCGGGAGTGCGCGAGTGCGAGGGGGGGAAAAGGCGGACATCGAAAGGAGGGGCCGTGCGTGCGTGCGTGCGTGCGTGCGTACGTACAAGCAAGCTGCGGGATGGAGCGAGGCACTGCACTCCAAACAGAAGACGTCACAGACGGCAAGTCAGGCGATGCTGACGAGCGGCGCGCACAGCTATAATGAACAGGATGGCACGCCATGCCCGCAATTGCAATGTTGAATGGAATGGCCACCACTGGCTTATAATGCCCGGCAAAGCGTCACCAGCGCAAGCAACTCCTCCTCCTCTCCTTCTCCTCCTCCTCCACCACCACCCACCCAGCAAGCCGCGCTCCTTCAATCCACCTTGCCGCTCCATCATGCGCGCCCACACCTCGCTCTTTGCTGCTCTCGCTGTTGTCGCCGCCTTGGCAACTCGCAGCGCCTTTGCCCTCGCCACAGAGCAGCCGAGCGGCGACGACGTTGCCCTCTCCTCTTGGACGTGCCCGGAGCGCATGCCATCCACGCCCAACCTCGTGCTCAACCCGAGCTTCGAGACGGTCGATGCGAGAAGCGCGACGCAAGACAAGTACTTTACAGAAGCAGCGCAGTGGACACCCAGTTTCCTGAGCGTCAATGAGAACCGCGTGGGTCCTGGTGCAGACGATGTTCGCGATGGGGAGAGCGCGTACGATGGAGAGTACTTTGAGCGTTTCGGTACGAATGAGATCATCTCCTACACTTCCGAAGGCGCTTACACCCTGCTGCCCGGCAAAAAGTACATTCTCAGCTTCTTTGCCCGCGGCACCGGCGGACGCAACGGCGTCTCTTTTGGCCCTGGCATGCTGCTGGATGCTCGCATCGATGGGAGCAGTCTGAGCAGCCCCGTCACCAGCTTCCCGCGCGGCCGACCATGGACGCAGTACTGCGTGCCCGGCTTCATTCAAGGCTCTGTCGGTGCCAAAACGCTCTCCTTTAGGCTGCAGGATCAGCCGGGAAACATGTGAGTGGCGTAAGCGTCTGGAGTGCAGGTGATCCCACTGCTGAAAAGCTCCGTGGGCTGCGTCGCCCGTTGTCAGTGCAATCGACCTCGTCGCTCTGCAAGAGTACTACTTTCCTCCAGTCACACCGCCAGAGCCGCCTGCAAAGGCCCCCTTGGGCGGGACGTGCACTTTGCCAGGCGACTGCAAGAGCAATGCGTGCAACGAGGGCCATTGCGTAGCCAATCATGGCACTGCTCTCCTCGGCCAATACTGCAACGCCGATGCGCAGTGCATCCACTCTTTGCTCTTTTGCAGCAAACGCTCCTTCAAATGCCTTCCAAAGCGTCTGCCGGGCAGCACGTGCCTTCGCGATGCCGTGTGCTTCTCAGGCAAGTGCGATGCGAATGGAAGGTGCGCGCCCGCTCCTAGCAAAGGCGATCCTGGATGCTACTGCAGCGACGATCAGCACTGCAAGACCGGCTACTGCTCCAAGCCCGCTTCGGGTCACTTTGGCATCTGCAAAGGCAAGAAGCCGTTTGGTGCTGCGTGCAATCGAGACGCAGCGTGCATGCGCGGCCAGTGCATCACGCAGCGCTGCGTTCCAAAGGCATATCTGGGCGAGTCTGGCGATTACTGCAACAATTCCAATCAGTGCCGCACCTGTCGATGCACGCGACAGCACAAGTGCAGCTCCAAGCCTCGGCCTCGAGATCTCGTCGCATGATGTAATTCAGAATTGATGGGCTATTTGAGGCGGAATTGTCATCTGTACACTGATGGTTGAACCCCCTTGCGTTGGTGGTGCCCTCTTCTCGTCGCAGCGTACGAGCCTGCTGTGTGCACGCGAAGCCGTGCCAGCGAAGCTCGATGGCGGCAAAACGGTCGATGTCGCCAGCATCACTGTGCAGGTCGGCGTGGAGCTTTTGCGCGCTTTGTCGCCTCGCCACCGCCCGACTTTGAGGGTGTCATTTTGCAGCACGCGCCGCTTGCACGATGGGCGCAACTTCTTCGGTGATGATACGCCACCGTGCGACCCCACACTCGAGCGCAGACGTTACGCCGGTTGCGTCGGGGAAGCGGTCATTGAATGCTTGTTGGTGACGTTGATCAGCTGCTCGCCTAACGACTTGATGCACGAGTCTGCCATTTTTAGCAGAGCAGTGCTTTGCCTCTGCTTGACCTCTCGTCGCGCTCCGTGCCACTTGCTGAGTCACTGCTAGGCCGACGTTGCGCTTGTGACGTGCAGCTACAACATCGCATGCTTCTTCCGGGTCGCGCTTAGCTACAGCCTCGCCGGCGTAGACCCGATCAATCGCCACGCGCTCTGCTTTCGGCATGGGAGACTGCAAGGGTGGGGCTGTTGGTGATGCTATGCTTTGCGATCATGTGGTCTATAAGTATTGAGTTGATATCGCGAGCGATCTGCGTCAGGTACGTCCCCCCAATCTTCTACCCAGCGATGCAGCGCTGCGTGCAAACCGCGAGCCGACCAAGCGCACCCAAACATGCGAATCACTGCTTTCATCTATCCACTCACCGCAGGTCTCCCTTTTGCAACCACAGTGGCGGCCACATGGCTTGCTGGACGAGCGTCACCCGACGAGTCGTCTCTAACGAGGGACGTGGGCCGGCATCTGGAGGCTGCGGCGACCTCCCTAGTCCAACATCAGCGGACCACGAATTCGATCGCATCCGCTTCGTCTCCACTACACAACGATCTCGCGGGAGGCTATAGCCTCTCCGCGGGAGATCATACTCATCAAGCACACGCGAAAAGCATTGTTGGCACTTCACAAACCCTCCGATCGGCTGCTTCGCGCTTTGCGTGGCCACACAAAGACTTTGACGAAGGTCATACACTGCTGTGGCCCCAAACGCTGCCGCCGCCGCCGCCAAGGTCCGCCTTGACACTGCAGACACATTCGTGGCAGTCGACTCGCACCGCCTTCGAGCACAAGGCTGGTGCTAGCTCCCCTCCAAGTCAGTCTGACCGATGGAGCTCTCTTGATGCGACGCGCGTCGAAGCAGAGTCTACGGGCGACACTCGGAGCCGAGGCAAGCCTCGCGCGGATCAGACAGGTTCCCGACACTCGCACGTCACGGATTCGCAGCTGCCAAAGGACTACTTGCATTTGGAGGGGTCACTCGTGCCAAATCAACGCAGTGCTGCTCGTCCGCAACGCTCACCGCATTATGCACCACTCCACGATCATGCGCTGGGTCCTTTGATCACGCATCATATCGCTTCGACTGCATCGATCAGCTCCCCTCTATCGCAAGTCTGGTCGCACAGTGCAGACCTCGACACTCTGCATCACTGGTCACCGTCGCCAAAATCACCTGACATGTCCGTTGGACAGGCAAACGAGTTTGTCGATTCTCTGCTCCGCTCGCCCAGTCGCCAGACACTTGCCATTACGCCTCATAGCGATTTGAAGTTGCCGAATGGGTCGAGTGCAGACGCAGCGGCGCGGAGTAGGGCTGCATCACGACAAGCGTGTAAGCGTGTTGCAGAATCGCCCTCGATCTATCGCTCAGCACGACCAGGCCAGAACATGTGCAGCTTTCTTTCGGAAAAGAAGAGGCTCGTGAAAGCTGGTCAAGACACGTCGGCCATCGAGCTTTGCATCGCCGCCTTGGCTCGAGAGAAGAAGATGCCGGTGCCCAAGAATCATTACGAGTATTACGTCGCCATTCCAAGATCAATGAAGAACTCGCTCGATCCAGCGCAGGAGCACAGCGGAAGCGTAGTCAGCAAAGACAGCGCATCGGCGGGAGCTCAGAAGATCGACGACACCTCGATGTCGCACCGCACACCTCGCCAAACGCCAGGCATGCGGCGTTTGTACGCGCAGCGAGATCGCGAGAGGCGCCTAGACGCGCTCCGCGGATACAAGCAAGGCAGCGGCAGGAGTCAAGAGACCAAAGCGGTACAGGCGGCCATCGACGCTAAAGCGGTTGCTGCAGGCTTGAGCAATGCCCCAGAGACGTACGACGAATGGTTGGCGCGTCCCAGAATCGTGGGAGATTCGAGCACGCACATGCAGTACGGCATGGCGCAACTGTTCAAGGAGAAGGAGGAAGCGCTTGCCAAGAAGGAGGGCACGGCAGATGTAGAGTCGCGCATTGCAAGCCTTGCAGCACAGAACGGGGTGCGAGTCCCAAATTCCAGCCGTCACTTTTACGTCATGATGTTCAGAAAGCGACAACGCGAGCGCGAGATCGCAGCTAAACTGGGTCAGTCTCCAAAGAAGAGAGCACGAAGAGCAGAGGTGTCTGCGCTACCGCATGCGCCATCGGAGTGGGCAAGCACATCACTTTCGGACTACGGTGTAGCACAACTTTTCCGTTTCCGCGACCACGCTCGGTCAGCTGGCGAGACCGAGCACGCAAAGCGCATACAAGCTGCCATCGATGCGCGCGCCAAGGCGGAAGGAGTGATTCTCACAGACACTTGGAGAAATTATCGGAGAGGCTCGCATTTGCTGCGTAGAAAAGGCGCGTACGAGAAGACGTAAGGCGAGCACATATAGAGCGCTTCTGCGTGTCAAATCTGTGCAGGCTCGAGGCGCTTCTGCGTGTGTAGTTCCGCAAATCGCGAGGATAACGCAACTGCCGAGGGTCTTCAAGTTCGTCGTTGCAAGCTTGCAGCCGCTCGTCGAGTCCGCATTGACCTTGAATAAATGCTTGAATGGAGCAAAAGTAGCTCGTGCAGGCGTTCAAATTGAGGGGTCGCGCTTCGTTGTGCACGAGAGAGCTTTAATTTGCGGATCGGTAAGAGGCAGCGCGCGCTCATTTCGATGTGGGACCAGGAACGGCAACAATGAGATAAGCCGCAATTGATCGTGTACAGCTGGCAAGCCGAGAAAGAGACTGGCGGGTTGTGGGGTTTGCACAGATAGATGCACAAAAGCGTCCAGGCGTCCAATGGCCTGCTCAGGCGCTCACCCCTTGAGGCGTCCTTGCAAACGGTACCGATGGGTCGAGTCCCGTACAAAGTGTTGGAGTACAGGGCCAAGGTCACGACTTCGTCTCGTGACAGGCTTTGGTACCCTTCTCGAAAGCGGCTGCAGTTGTCGTATGAGATTAGACGCGTTGTCACGAGATCGGAGTCATGCACAGAGTGTATGTCCCATATGCAGTAGCGATGGGGTCCTCCCTTGTGCAACCTGGCTACCTCTCTGCTGCAAACTGCGACGATGCGCTCGACACTCTGTCGAGACACGCGGCGGATGTACGTGTTGCGTTGGCCGTCTGATGTGCGCTTGGCGTACGTAACGCTAGTCCGTTGGCATTCCTACTCGCCCGCGAGCGCCGCCGCCTGCTCACCGTTCTCCCTGGACGACTAACCCGTGTGGAGCGAGTTTGTTGACGTTGTGCGCGTATTAAAAGATGAACCGCCACCTGCGCCCGTGAACATTCCATGACGATCGTCATTGTTTCGGATGATGAAGAGCAGACATGTGCGCGCCTGCGAGCGTAGGCTTGGCACGCTGGTCACCAAGGCAGCAGCGAGCGCTCCAGGGTTGCTCTCCGCTGACACGTGTGACTGCTCTGGTGCCTGTAGACTGTGTGAGCAAATATGCAGGGTTTGCCCGTGCGGACTAAACGGGAGTTGGCAGGGGTGGCCCGTAAACCCAGTTTACGGGAGCTTGGCAGGGCCGGCCTTCCCGTAGCGTGAGCCGACGCGAATTTTGCAGTGACCTTCCTGGCGCGCGCATCACGACCACCATCGGGTGCAAGATCCCTGCGCCCAGTGAGCGTTGCCATCACTGTCACCGTCACCGTCACTGTCATTGTCAACCGCCACTGCGTGCATCTGGATCGCAATTCACCAAGTTCGCACCGTGCCGCGCGAGCGCAACATCGCCACTTGCTTTCTCACACTCGCAACATTGTCACTTGACTTTTCACACTGACAATGTTGTCACAAATTTTCTCAAGATGCCGTATTCGTCATCGTCATTTGAAATCGAGTGCCGTGCGTGAGTGTCGTATCTACAGAGCTACAAGGTTTGTATCTACCGAGCTGCAAACGCGCCTCGCATCTCACTCGTAAAGCACCGGCTCGAGATGGGCGTTGAGCAGCACCGCATTGGGGTCTGCGAGCGTAATGCGACGTCCAGTGACAGGCCCCACTTGCTGGACACTGGCAACTTCGCGCGGTGGAGCGTCGATCGCGTTGACAAAGATGAGATTCAGACGCACTTGTTCGGGCAGCGGCACCATTGCCGACATTGTCTTCTTATAGTCGTCTTTGAGGATGCGTGAGCCTCTGACAATGTCGTCTGGCACAACGTCTGGATCCTCTTTCCATTCATTGCGCTTCTCCTTCAAGCGACGTCTCAATCCAGCACGCTCCACAGCACTGCGTGGTTTGAAGAGCAGCATGGCGAGCTGTTGATTGTGAGAGTCCATCTCCTGCGCCTTTGACATGAGCACGCTTTCTCTATTGCTCGCCGTGTATGCAGCGCGCTCGGCGTGTAGCTGCTCATTCTGCTCTGCCATCTCCTGGGCCAGGGGCACATCGCTTGTAGACATCTCCAAGGTCTTTGTTGTGAGCGCCGCCACCTGCGTCTTCAACTGGGCGTTCTCGACGGCAAGCTGCTCAGCTCGAATCAGTCGCCATCGCGCCAGCTCGCGCCGCGCAAGCTCGACACCTGTTGCGCGCGCCGTTAGGGTTAGGGTTAGGGTTACATACCGGTTCCCAAAGGGATTGAAAAACAACATGGGCTCAGAAGAAGCAGAAAGATGCCCTGATACTGAGGGTTAGGGTTAGGGTTACAAGGGTGTCTGGAATTAGGGTCGGAGATGTTTGATAGCCAGTTTGTAGAGCACATTGAGGAGTGTCTTGTGGCAGAAAAGTTTTGGATTTGCGATAGCTGTTTTTGCGTGAGGAGGCGCAAAGCGCAAGTGCGGGGTGAATTTGGCTGGTGGCGCCTCTGAAATTTGGGAGTTTATGTGACCCTAGCAGCGTTTTGGAGAGGGTCAAAGGAGTCATTTAGCATGTGTGAAGGGTTTGGGCTGGGGTTGCA
This sequence comes from Ceraceosorus guamensis, assembly GCF_003144195.1. Classification (NCBI taxonomy): domain Eukaryota; kingdom Fungi; phylum Basidiomycota; class Exobasidiomycetes; order Ceraceosorales; family Ceraceosoraceae; genus Ceraceosorus; species Ceraceosorus guamensis. Next base: position 49 of record NW_020290142.1, on the reverse strand, counting down.
AACTCGCAGAGATATGAGCTTCCAAAGTGTCAAGTGCGGTGAGAAGCAC
>NW_020290141.1:0-30118 GCF_003144195.1 Ceraceosorus guamensis | reverse complement strand
GAGGGGCAATGCGAATGATCCGTGATACTGTCGTAGTCGCCGCCGCCGCCGTAGCAGCAGCAGCAGCCGTCGCGACTTCTTTTTGCCCCGGCCCTCGCAAGTCTACACTGGACTCCACTCACCGACGGACCACACCGGTCTTGATGCTCAGCTGCCTCAATTGAGCTTTGACGTCCGCCATGTCTGCGTAGTGAGAATGGCCTTTGAGGATTGTCGAGGGCGCGCGATTCGTTTAAATTGGCGAGCGATTGGCCGGTGTGCTCGCGCTGAGGAAGCGATTGGTGGGAGTGCTCTGGACTGCAGCACTCGATTTCACTTCATTCGTAGACTCGATCGTTGTCAGGTCAATGACCAGAAAGAAATCTGAATTTGAATCGTGAATTGTGGAGAAGCGCGTGCGGGCACTCGACTCGCGACGCACCGCGGCACTGCGCGTTTCGCGGGGGCTTTGTCCGTGCGGAGATCTCTCGTACGATAGATTTTGATTACCAGGCTCGCGATTCACGCATCAAGGCACGATGCATTCATTCATTCGCTCACAGCAATTGCCAAGCTTGAATCGAGTCCAAGTACGACGACGACTATTCACATTCAAGATTCCAGTCCGCCACAGTTCAGCATCGCGCCATCGCGCTTCTCCTCCCTCCCTAGCGGACATTCAACTCGAGCTGATTTGCACCCGCTTTCAACTTTCACACTTCACATCAACATGGCAGGGCCCAATTTGGAACTGTTCAAATTCGGTTTGTACCTCTTCTTCCCTCTTGCTGTCATGGTGCACTATGGAGATCCTCAGTGGTACGCTGATCATGTCAGGCCCGTGAGTAGCTCTGACCTTGTCCGGCGCAAATTACTTGCCACCCACAAGATGTGCGGCATTGCCGGTATTGGGGAGGGGGAAGAAGTGGACTCCATTCCGAGATGCAGGTCGGCGTGATCATGCTCAGAGGTCGTCCAAACGGCGCACACCACTCACGGGGACTTGCCAGTATGGTCACACGCCTTCAATCAGTCGCGCTGCGCACGTCTCTCATTGCCCCCCACACACGCTCGACGTTTGGCTGACGTCCCTCTTCTTTCGACTCTGCTGAACAGATCCGAGACCAATTCTGGCCGAGAGCAGAGACGCTTTACGTGAGTGGTAGTCATCCACGCTCTGATTTCCCCTTCCTCCTCCTATTGCTGCTCACCACTGCCCGTGCGCTGCAGAGACCACCGAAAGAGTCGAGCGAGCTTCGAGAAGAGATCAGATTGATGAGGGAGCAACGGGGATTGCCAGCCAGGACGAGGAGGGATGGAGCTGCGCAAAGCACAGAGAGCCGGACTGCAGCGTTGCGTGGATCGCCATTGGCAGACGTCGTGTTGCGGGAAAGGAGGGGTTTTGCGAATGATGCGGGCGTGTTGCATGCGACGAGGAGATGGCCGGTGACGGGTGAGGGGAAGAGGTGGGTGTGATCAAGGGACAAGAAGAGCGCGTGCGTGCTTCTGCACAAGACGTCAACACCGCTGTACGAATAGGATGCATTGCGAGGATGAGTACAGGATTGCTAAAGGCGTCGCACGTGCATTACAAGGAGCGCAGCCGAGGAGCACACTTCTCGGATCACGCCGCTTCAAAGTGCCGCAAGCGTTCCGCATGATGCTTGAACACGCTCTCCACTTTCTGCACGTATTCCTCATCGTTCACATCCCTGGCGCCTCCTGCGTCGGAACGGCACCCGACAGATGGATCAGCCATCACGCTCAAGCGAGCGGAACTGCCCTGACGCGCGACTCACCAGCCGGGACACCGAGCGTAGCTCGGTCAGCATACGCGGGCCATCGATCATGCAGCGGAACGGGCGTGTGGTCGCCCAATAAACCTTGGACAATCTCGTTCGACTCTTCTACTGAATCAGCGCGCGTCTCTTCGTCGAGATGGTCCGCATGTCTTCCAAGAAGCGTCGCTGTGATGAGCGCCCACGACCTTGCTGCGTCTTCGTGGCAATAGCCACCGCCACCTAGCACCAGCATGGGCAGTTTCCACCCCTTGATGCGCCGAAACATCCATGCATAAGCAGAGCTGGAAAGGTTGTTGACCTTGTGCGGATCCGTCGAAAGACCATCTACCCCCGCTTGCACCACTACAGCCCGAGGCTGAGGTCGCAAAAGGCCACGTCAGCCTTGGTCACGCCCGCTCATGGAAAAAAAAACGCACCTGATACGCTTCTCGGACGCTCTCGATGCATTTCCAGACTCGTTTGAACGTATCATCGCTGGCACCTTCCCTGAGCGGCAGATTGAGGGCATGAACTGGAGCCTGACGCGGTCCCGTACTCGCTCTCAGAGCACCCGGAGCATCTCCTTCGATGTCGCTCTTTGCGTGTCTCTTGCCATCCAGCGATACGCTCGTCGAGTCTGCACGAGAAGCACCTGTTGCACCGCAAGGGAAGAAGCCGGGCGCCCAGTGGTGCACGCTCAGAGTGAGCACGCCTGCAGTATTCCAGAATGCCTCTTCCACGCCATCACCCCAGTGCAGATCCAGGTCCAGATAGAGAATACGATCAGCGCGTGCAGGCGGCCCAGTGGCGTCAATTTTCTGGCTGGGAGGATGAGCGCGCAGAGTGTTGACGTCGACGACGCTTGGCTTCGAGGGCTTCGTGAGCGTCGTGCTGGTCTTCCTTTGCGCAAGCGCTCTCTTGATCTCTTCGGGGCGCGCTCCGAACCCCAACGTGGGTGTTGGCGCCGGCGAGACCTTCGAAGCGCTCGCACCAGCAGCATCTACCGCAGCATCCTCCCTCGTCGCCAGCTTGGCGCCTTTGATGTCCACCACTCGTTTCCGCATAGCCAGGATAGCCGACACAGCGTCTGCCACATAACAGAACCCGCTCGCTCTATCTTTCCTGGCATGGTGTCTCCCACCTTCCCAATTGATGATGATTGGCGCATCACGCTTGCTAGACACGCCCGCATCGGAGCTGGAGCCGTACTTTGCGAGCCAGTCTCGGAGGAAATGACCTGCGGCCGTAGAGGCGCTGCTCAGTGCAAGAGCGTACTCGGCCAGCTCGGGAAAGGGGGGAGAGTCCTGCGGGAGAGAGCCGGTCAGTCCTCGTGGCATGTATGCCCATGTGCGACGCTGCTACTCACATCAATCAGACCGAACGTGTCTGCCGCTGCGATGCATGGATCGTCTGCAGAGTCTGCCGCTTTACGCCCATTCAACTTGCGTCTCTTAATGACACCACTTGCTGAGCCACGTTTGCCAAGACGAGGATGAGAAGCGGGCTCGCCGCTCAGCAGCGCGTCCACGTATTCGTGGGTGTGATATATTTCCAAATCGCGCCTTTTGCCCCTGGATGGGATCAGTACCTTGGCTCGTCTACGATCAACGTTGCTGTATGCTGCGTCGTCCATACAATCGGCAGCCTGTAGATCGCCAGCAAGACATCTCGCGAGGTTGGTCTCCTCATCCTCGTCCTGCGCCCCAACTATCTCCCCACCCACATCATCGGCAGACGAAGCGGATCTTTCGCGACCCAGCTCTGCAACGCTGGGCAGGTCTAGCAGGTCCAAATGATATGCTAGCGAGTGAACCAGCAACGATCTGCCGCGATTACTGGGCAGAGCATCGCTCGAATGCAACAAGGAGGGCGAGAGGATGTATTGCACGAGTGACTCGCGGCCCTCCGTCTCGGGGCGGACGTGAGTTGAAGGAGGCAAAGGCGAGGTCGATTGCGCCATGTCGGGGGCGTTCGCCGTCGCCGGTCTGTCTGCCTCTGTTCGTCTGCGAGAGATGGATGCTCAAAGACTCGTGTCGTTCGTTGGCCGAGGTGGAGCTCAGCCATGAACGGTGTGGTGCACTGCTGGTGCGAGCGGGCAGAGTCACGACTCACACTCCGCAGGCTCGCGCGATCGACCTCCACACCACGCCCGTCACGTGCTAGTCATTTCGCAGATCACCGAGCGAGGCACGCGATTCGAGCCGCCCGCCAATCGTGAATCTTTCCCTTTTCGATCCACCATCATCCATCCACCTCGATGCGCACCTCATCCACGCTCCTTCACCCTTCGAGTCACACCCGCGAGGATGTCCAACAGCACCAACAATGGCAGGATAGCGGGAGCAGGAACAAAAGGCAGACCCGTCGTCTTTATGGATGTCACGATTGGTGATCAACCAGCTGGGAGGATTAAATTCGAGCTCTTCAGCGATGTGGTGCCCAAGTGAGTGGTTCGCGCAGCCAACTTGTCGCGTGTCGTGTCGTGCGGGGCGGGGGAGAGTTGCACTCGCGTCGAGGTGCTGATCAGAGCGCATACACGGAGAGAAGGTGTGATCCATCGCAGGTGATGGCCTCGCACCCTCACATACCTTGCTGTGCCTGTATACGGCCCCGAGATGCGGATTCTATGTCTGCTGCTGGCTGTCGTTCCGAGCGTCGCGGTAGCCGCCGCGATCCGCCGCGATCCCTATGGGCAGCTGATCACCCCTCTGACGCAACCTCATCACCCACTGTTCTGCCATCGCAGGACGGCGGAAAACTTTCGACAACTATGCACAGGCGAACAGAGGATCAACCACTCGCCTCAAGGTTACAAGGGTGCCGTCTTCCACCGAGTGATCAGAGATTTCATGGTGCAAGGAGTAAGTCGCTCGTGTCAGGGGGCTCGTCTCACACAAGCTGACGCCGCACTTTTTTTTCCCGCAATGGTGACTTGCTCGCAGGGCGACTTTTTGAATGGCGATGGAACAGGATCTTATTCCATCTACGGGGACAAATTCGAGGATGAGAACTTTGCTGCGAAACACGATGCCCCTGGATTACTCAGCATGGTGAGCGGTCTGTCTGCGCCATAGCAGAGCCGCCCCGAACGTGCTGCTGGCATGGCGCATGTCGAGCGTTCCCAGCTGACATTGCACACATCGCACACACACGCAGGCCAATAGCGGGCCGAATTCGAACGGCTGCCAATTCTTCATCACTTGTCAACCAGCAGACTTTTTGGATGGCAAGCATGTCGTCTTTGGAAAAGTGGTCGAAGGCATGCTGACATTGAGAAAGATGGAGAATGTGCCCACGGGGCAAAACAATAGGCCCAGGTTGGCAGTCAGAGTGACGGAGTGTGGGGAAATGTAAAGAGTGGAGCGGGTATTGGTATTGCGGGCCGAGAGTGAATGCGCGCCGAATCATATACACTGACAAGGCTGAAAGAGTAAAGGGCTGCAAGCGCGCCGTCAAAGACAACACTCAGTATCGCAAATGTTCTCCTCCAAACGTGTCGCTGGAATAGCGGTTCTTGTTGCGTATAGCTTGGCGCCGCGATGCGGATCCCCACTCGCTGGTACTCGCACTATGATCGGAAGCGACAGACTTGGCGGCGTTCGTCTCGGCCGAGCTGTTCGTGTTTCTTGAACCGTCGGTCAATCTCGTCTTTGCGCTGATGGCATCCGAAGCGCCGCGTATGGCTTCGGCCGTCGTTGGAGCATCACCTGGCCTAGACCCACCAGCGCCGAGGGAGAGCCGGTGACCGGCTTTTCGTGCACTGTCCGCGAGTCGGCCAGGATGCGATCCCGAAGCAGGCGCTCCGCCTGAAGAGCTGGCTCTCATCGAGACGTGACCTCGCAAGGGCAATTCGCTGCTATTCCATCCACCCCATTCTCCCACGCCTGTCCTTTGTGGAACGATGGACAATGCGGATGCGCTGGCTTGAGATCCAGACCCAGAGCCGCTGCCGTTTCCAGTCCCAGAGCTAGGCGCCAAACGGCCCGAGCTGTCTTGCGACGCTTGACTGGGCTTGCTCTCTCCGGAGCTGTTGGTAAAGACGGTCGTCTTGCTTGGCTTCTCTTGCAATTGCCTTTTGCGCACCTCCTCTTTGACGCTCTGGGGCGCGTCGGCATCTGTGTTCACCGTGACTTTTCCCTTTGCTCTGCTCTTCCGAGGCGTAGCGCCGTCCCACGATGCTGATGAAACCTTGTCGCGTCTTCTCTTCGAGTCTTGCTCCGCCGCTGCTTCGGCTTTGTACCTTGCGACGGCCTTTTCGGCTGCTATGGCGCGCTTGATGAGTCTCCTTTCAAACTTTAAATCTTTCGAGCTTCGCTTGTCGTTTCGCAGAAAACCGCGATCGTCGAGCAGGCTTGCAAGAGTCTCCTCGTCCAAAGTGGCGATATCTGACCCGGCCGACGAATTGGTCATGGCGCCTTGACGTGCGTCGTAGCGAATTGCCGTCAGCCGAATGCCCACATCGCCACTCGCTCGCACACGCACACTCACTTTTGGATCTCTCCATCGCCACAGCCCACTCTGGACGTTCGTTGATCGGCATGTCTGTCAAGTTGATCGAATCACCCTCCTTTGCCTGTCGAAGAAGTTCCGAGACGCGCTCATCTCGAGACTGATCGAATCGCTGGCGCACGCTCTCGCTCGGGCTGTGGTGTGTCTCCATAACAAAGCTCTTCGACGCGCCAGTCTCGTCTATGCTCGGTGCAGGCATTGGATCAAAAGATGGCGGCGAAAAGTAGTCTGAGCTCGCAGTCGGAAAGTTGTCACTGCAAGTAGGTACCTCGTGTTCTCGCGACTCGCCAAGTCTCTGCAGATGACGTCGAGAGGCTGCGCTGTCGTCAGAGATCATGGACATTGCAGGCAATTCACGCCTCGTGGAACCTCCGAAAGTACGAATGCTCGGCAAATGCTCTCCATCATGGGCGCTTCCGGTCACCGAACCGAGTGCAGAGCGCCAAGGCATGGATGGGGGCGCTCTCGAATGCTGTGAGGGCGAGTCGACCGACCTATCAAGAAAGCTGGCGTCCTTGCTGCGCTCCGTCATGGGCTCGCTGACCTCGGTAGTAGGAGTCAGAACTTTGGCCTGCTTGAAGAAAGCCGTCGGGGGAACTGGTGACGTATCCAATGCTTTCTTGTCGGCCTCACTACCGCTCGAGCGTCGAGGCTCTGACCACTCCTCCAGCGAAGTGTCGTGCGAGCTGGCATGCTTTCCCGGTGCGGAGGACCGATCTCCTTCGATGTCGCTCTGCGCCACAGCAGGCGTCTGTACTAGGGGCAAGAACTTTCTCCGGGCGCGCGGGGAGCTATTTGCCTGTGTGCGCGACGTGCGACGCGAGTGCAGCAATGTCAGAGATACGAAAGGCGACACGGATCGCGCTGCACGCACCAACTTGTCTCCCGGGAGCGCAGTGAAGCGGTCCGAGGTCCCCAAGTCCGAGCCGGACTTTCCACAGCGGGAGAAGCCGGCCTTGCTAGGTGCGAATGGTCCTTCCAAGGCGGCAGCAAGACCTTTTTGGACGGCACTCAAAGCGCTTGCGGACGAGCGCTTCTCTGTTGCGCATTGATTCTTGCCGGGACTCGACGCTGCGGTCAATGTATCTGCACCAGATGGTGAGGCGCCAATGTCTGAACGATAAGAGGTGCTGCGTGCAACGACGGGAGGCGCATGAATGTCGCGTCGACTGGGCAGCGTCGATGCACCTACCGATCCCGCACGTTCTCGTGTTGGTGGCGTGTTGGTCAGTAGAGTGTTTGCCCTTGGGCGTGCCGCTGTTGGAGCAGCCGAGGCGCGAATCGGAGCTAGCGGTTGAGCCAAATGCGGCTTGATCCAGGGACGAATGGCTTTGGAGGCGCACAATGGCATACTAGCAACGGCAAAAGGCAAGAAGGAAATCGAAAGCAGCGGCGACAGACCCATGAACTCGATGATGCATCCGGCCAGGAGGGTGAGCGAAGCAATCATCCACCATGCGAGATTCAACCTCGCAATCTCGGTTGCTTCGCTGGCTTGTCGTGTTGGAACCGCATCGACCAGCTTGAGAAAGCTCTTTTCGCGGTTGATCTTGTCCGAAAGCGTCGCCTTTAGGGGAGGTCGTACGACGAGTGCAGAAATCGCCTCTCGAGAGCTGACCGAGGTGGTGGCGTTGGGCGACAAGCTCGAGCGTGGGCCGGACGCATCAGGTGAGCCTGCCGGCAAAGACGTGTTGGGCACACCGTCGCTACCCCGAACAAAGGCTTCGCTACCTACCAGCGCAGTACCAGAGCTGGCAAGCACTTGCCAACGGGCAGGGAGCATCGAAACGTCCAAGTGTGGATGAGATCCCGTTAGCGGAAATCGCAGCTCGTTGCGACCCATGCTGGCCGAGCGACTCGACCGTCGCGGCGGAATGCTGGGCCTGATTAAGGGAGGTGCGCCTACGGACTCTACGCTCATGTAGCTGATGTGCGAGTCTGGTCTGAACGACGAACAGATGAGCATTACCGCCAAAAGCACAAGCATGAGGAGAGGAGGCAGACTTGACGGGTCGTGCTGGCAAGATCAGCGAGGCAACGAGCGGGATAAAATGTGATGCCTCCGACTCACTACAAGAGGCCACTCCAGCGCTGAACGACGAGGCTGCACGCGCCGGGCTGCTGGCCGGCAAGCTGCGATAGCCCAGCCCAAGCTGAGAGAGCAGACATGCTGACGGCTAGCTGTACAATCCAAGCAACAACTAGCACTGTCATGGTGATCCTTGCAACCGCCAAAGATGGGGCCGTCATGGCTCTGCCCGTTTTGTCGACGAATGCGCACGAGCATCAGCAGGAGCAATCTCATCGCCCAAAGGGAAGACCACTCACCGAGAAGCAAAGCAAGCTGTAGCGCTGCAAAGGCTCTGTAATGCGCAACGAGCATCGGTGAGCGTCTCACCGCACCTTGCCAGATTCTTTTGCAACTCACCAGGCTTGCGAGCATGATGACAATCTTTGGCCAAACATCGCAGCGCAATTGAGCATCGCCGTCTGCAAAAGCGTAGAGTACCGACAAGGCCATGACAGCAAAAGCGTGACCTGCCAGCGCGAACGCTCTTCCCGCTCTAGCCCACTTGACCGTCCTCCTACTCAATCGTTCCCCGATGCCCTCCTCCTCGTTATTGGGAAGCCATAGTAGTCCACTGACGAGTTCCGTGGATGTGGAAGCGACGTCCCAGAGTAGCGCCCCAAGTGCAAAAGGAAGCGTGAACCAGAAATATCGAATGACTGAGTGTGCTACCCCTTGAGAAAGTCGGCCCGAGTCTCCAAGCACCCCGGCACCTGCTCGTGTTCCCGACGCTGCTGCCGAAGAGATGACTATCATGGTCTCTAGTGGGCCACCTTCTGCTAGTGATTCTTGACCGCTCATGGTCGAGTGATCTCGAGTCGACCTTTATAGTGTCTTTTCCTATTCTTGTCTCCCGTCTGCTTCTCGTCGCCCTGCTCATTGTGCGCGAGGATCACGAACGGTGGATATGTGTCGCTCCCACCCCAACACTCCAAGGCTTTTCAGCCAAAGACTCCCATCTATACACGCAGGCGCATGTCTCGATGACTCAATGACATCCTGTCCAGGACAAGGGGTCAAAGTGGCACTAAAAAGACGGCCCGAGCTCGAGGTTGCGTTTGCGCAGATCGACCGACCTGCTCGCTCGCGCGCGCGCGCGCGCGCCCTCATGGCGTTCCGATCGCTCGGGACGCTGCCGTGCTTGCGCTCTCTTGATCATGCAGCGAGCCAAAAGTGCACCATATTTGGTTGCGATGCCGCCTTCTCACGCCACTCTTTACGTTACTGATTGGAAAGACGGTCGATTCTGCTGACTCACGATTCGAGGAACTTCAGAAACCTTGGAGGCTCGCTGCAATGTCGCGTTCGCTTCAGGAACCATTTACCGAGTTCAAGAGGCTCGAGCGCAGAGGGCGCAGATGAGCTATTTGATCGCGCGTCTTGCCTTGGCGCTGGCTCACGCTGCGTCATTTTAGAGGCTCGAGCGTTACGCTGACATCGGCTCAGATTGTCGGCTGACGATCAGCGCTCTTGGCGGATGGATCAAGGGCAAAAGTCGCCTCATCGGGTACGTGCCGCTGCAGGTGAGGTACTCAGACCCCTCGAGCGTGTGAATTTGCCGTTGCTCACCTCTCGACGAGTCGATCTTCCGCCAAGCTTGCTATAATCTCTGTGCTCGTTCGAGACCCATTATCGATCGCTTGAAGCGTGGATGGGCGCAAAAAATCCAGACACGGGACAGGTCAATCCTTGCAAAGTGTAACCTCTTCGAATTGATGTAAGTTGCTGAAGTCCCATCGGCTTGACGGCGATCATCGTTTGTGCGCAATCAATGATCGGAATGTGTGCGATCGTGACGGCATGTATGCGGACAATTGCATTATCGTACACGGTCCCGTCGGCGGCAACACCACTCTTGACTGACACGCAACCCGGCCTGCCGTCGAGCTCTCTCTCGGGTCGAAACAGATGCCTTTTTTTGATTTCCTCGACGAGCCCTGTCAGCTCCCTACTCTAATAAGTAGCGTCACCTGAGTGGTTGTTAGCGCACGACCCACGACTGCTCCCCTGGCACGGCACCGCTCGAGATGTCTAGGCCCCCTTTCGGCTCGTGTCATGCCGATTTGCAACCATCCAACATCCGCATCCTCGTTGATTTTTGTTTCGTTCTGTCAAACCGAGGCTCCTGACGTCCCCTCACACGTGCGCCTGCGATGTGTCAGACTGCGCTTGGGCCCGTTGGATGGTGGATGTCGCACGATGCTGCTGCGCTCGGGAATCGAATCGAATCCACAAACAAAATTTCAATCGTCAATCACGAATCGTCAATCTTCGCCGTTGGCCTCATTTCAAAAGTTGCTCATGCGTCAGCTTAAAAGCGCGCCCGATCCCGATCGAGCGCAACGACACGTGACCACACCATTAGTGTTGGCTGTTTTCTCGCACGGGAAAGACGGCGAGGTGAGTCCTTCTAACTTTTGACTTTTGACTCTTCCCGACTCGTGACTCTTGACCACTCAAGGATTTCGGGGTTGATCGATGAGCGAGCTGTTTACGCACACCAGCATCAGCGTGCGCGACTTGCAACTCTCTCGCTCATTCGCCACGACCCCATCGATCACGAAGCGCATCGCGCCGCCATCTCAGCGCGCGCTACGCCTCCATTTTGCGCTGTTTCTTTCCCCCCCCCCCCCTCCCCCCGCTCTTCATACACCTCAGCATGCCCTCGACGGACCCATCCACCTCTGCGCTCACCTCTCTGCTCACACTGGTAAATGTGAGCGCCGCAAAGCCAAACAAACGCAAGCGTGCCCGAGTTTCCGAACCCGGCAGTCCCTCTCGTCGAAAATTGGGACATGCGCATCGCAGAGCATTGCACGCTGCACAGGAAGGGGATGTGAGGATGAGCAAAAAGGAATTGTTGAGCGTCAAGGTAGGAGAGGCCATGAAGGATTTGAAAAAGGTAGAGAGAGAGTCGGAAACGATCCCCCTCGAGCGATCTGCATCCATCGAACGCGCTGCGACTACCGATGCGCACAGTCAGATCCGCTTGGCCGACGATGTCGAGTCGGACGCTGAATCGGACAGCCAGGCGCCAGCTGGGACAAAGGTCGCTGCCGTGCTGGATCTCGACGGATTTGAAATACACTTTGGCTCTCATGGAGACAAGAGACATGCAGAGGTCATCAATCAGCTCTACCCGACAGCCAAGGAGGGCAGCGTGAGGGAGCTGGAGTGGCAAGATGCGCACGGCTCTGCTGATGAGAGCGTAGTAAAGGCTCTAGGAAAGGAAGTCAGCCGATCAATGGTCAAAGGGTTCGACAGTGCGATCGCTAGAGTGAGTTAATAGACAGTCTCACTGTTCTGAGCAAGTCTGCTCATTCATCCTAGAATCCCGCCACATACCCCGCAGCCCCATGCCAATGCCCACACGAGCCTGCTCAAAGCCAGGAAAGGAGCTCCCTTTTCCCCCTCTCAATCCGCACTCGCAAACGTTCTCGGCTCCCACGCGGATCTCTTGGACACGCGCGCGCTGGATCGCAAGGCTCAGAAAGATCGCAGACAGGTGCTAGCTCTGCACGCCATGAGCCATCTGATCAAGTGAGTCTTCGCTCCGCACAAAGCAGGCATGACGCGCTGACGCTCGGAGATGCGCATGTGCAGGACAAGACGCAAAATCCTTCGCAATAATGAAAGATTGGCAAAAGCTTCCTCGGAAGGTCGATCGATAGACGTGCCGCGCGATCAAGGGTACACGAGGCCCACTCTTCTCGTTCTCTCACCATTCCGTTCCAGCGCCTACGTCTGGGTTCAAGCGCTCTTCGCAGCAAGTGGTCTAGAAACGCTTTCAGGTTCTGACCGTCTCTCGTCAGACTTTGGTCCCGATCCCAGCGTCGCGCTCTCCTCCGAAGAGCTACCTGACAAGCCCAAAGACTTTGTGCAGACCTTTGCGGGCAATACCGACGATAACTTTCGGTTTGGGATCCAGCTCAAGAGAAAAGAGATGAGGCTCTGGACGGGCTGGTATGCGAGCGATGTGATCCTCGCTAGTCCGCTGGGACTCAGATTGGCATTGCAGAAAGACGGCGATGCGGACTTTTTGAGCTCGATTGAGATGCTCGTTGTGGATCAGGCAGAGGTGATGAGTATGCAGAATTGGGATCATGTACAGGTCAGTCTCGCCTTTTTGGCCCCTGCTTCCGTGCCCGCCGACTGAGGAGCAAGTCTTTTGCAAATGACAGCACGTCCTATCGCGCACCTCGCAAATACCCCAAGCGTCCCACGATACCGACTTTTCCAGAGTGCGGCAATGGTACTTGGACGATCGAGCGCTCAACCTCAGACAGACCATTTTGCTTTCGAGCTACGATATGCCGGAGCTGCGAGCGATCTACAGAGGCTTGACAAATGTGGCTGGCAAGAACAGGAGCGGACACACGTTCGAAGGAGTGCTGGGTGGCGTAAGGGAGGGACTCAGACAGGTGAGCGCTTTGTTCGGAGCGTCAATGCGCGGATCTCGGCGCGTCGCTGACCTCCACGCGCCTCGCAGACCTTCACCCGCTTCGACTGTGCGAATCTCAACATGGAGCCGGATGCGCGCTTTCAACATTTCACGAGCAGGGTGAGGACATCATTTGCCAAGGTCTCGATCCTCGCCGCTCACGCGTTCGCGTTGTCCTCCTGGCTCTTTCTTTTCTCGCGCTCGGACAGACTCTGCCCAGCTTGCTCAAATCTGCAGTGGGCGCGACAAAGACGGTCATCTTTGTACCCTCCTACTTTGACTTTGTCAGGGTCGAAGATCACATGAAGAGATCCGACTTGAGTTTCGAGGCCATCTCCGAGTGAGTCGGAATGAAGCACTTGTTCCTGGTCCAAGAGCTGTCCGGCTCACTTTGGCCTCTCTTTGCTGGAATAGATACTCGACGCCTCGCGAGGTGGCGCAATCCAGACAAGCATTCTTCACCGGCAAGAGGGCTTTCCTGATCGTCACTGAGCGCTCGCATTTCTACAAGCGCAACACCTATCGAGGAGCCCAAACACTCGTTTTTTACGCTCTACCCGAGAACGCTCTTTTCTACTCTGAAATTTTGCACTGGCCATTCGTCCCGCCCAAGCCGAGGGTGGGAAAGGATGGAAGGATGAAGGAAATTTCGAAAGAAGAATTGGAGAATGCGAAGCTGGACCCGACGGAAGTCGCCGCGCTGGCCGTCTTTTCAAAGTTTGACAGGTTCAGATTGGAGAGGATTGTGGGCGATCGACAGGCTGCTAGGATGATCACAGAGGAGAGGAGCAATTGGAAATTCGCCTAGAGCATGGCGAAGCGCGGTGCATGCAGCCTCGACAATACATGCGCATTTCACTGCGGCACCAAGGGTCGCAATGCAAATCGGGCCAAAAGTCACAAAAAGATCTTTCCGGTCATCTATATCGATTGCAGCGTGCACGCGAGCGGAGCGAAAGAATGTATGCATGCAGTTGCAGGAAGCCCGCTTAGATGGGCTCGTCTCTAGGTTCCACGAGGATTTCGTTGACAGACACGTGTTCAGGTTGACAGAGGGCGTGCACGATGCTATTCGCAACGTCCTTTGGATCCAGCACCTTTGCGCCAGTCGGCGTTCCATACTTTTCCAAAGCCTCTTTATCGCTGCTCATACCGAGCAGGTCCGTGGCCACATTGCCAGGCTGAACGCTAGTAACTTTCAACCCGCTTCCCACCGTTTCCAACCTCAAGCTCTGCAGCGTCGCTTCCACGAAGAATTTGCTTGCAGAGTAGACGCCCAAGCCGGGAAAGACTTTGCGTCCAGCATCGCTAGAGATGGCCACAATGTGACCCGCTTTGCGCGAAAGCATGGATGGGACAATGTTGCCGAGGACGTGCAGCAATCCTTTGCAATTCACATCCACCGTCTGATCCCACTGCTGCGTCTGGACATTGTGCATCATGGTGAAGTACATGACTCCAGCACAGCTGACCACAATATCCACCTCTCCCAATCGCTCCTTCGTCTCCTCGAACAGCGACTTGACCTGTTCGTTGGAGGTCACGTCCGTCTGACAGATCACAGCTTTACCACCCACGCTCTCCACGCGAGCTTTGACACCTTGCAAAGCCGAGGTGCGTCGAGCAGCTAGGCTGACCGAAGCGCCTTCGTTAGCGAGCGCGAGCGCTACAGCAGCGCCGATGCCCGACGAGGCGCCAGTCACCACCGCCACTTTGCCAGCCAATCTTCCGACGTGCTGGTAGCCAGTGGACGGGGTGCTGATTCCGCTGAGCGATGATCGAGGTGGAATCGTGCAGGCCGTCGGTCCAGTCGACGAGCGCGTAGGCGAGTGGGGCAACCAACCCCTAGCGTAAAAGTGTCTCGTATAAGTCTGCCAAAGCGCCTCGTCTATCTTGGGTTTCTCGTACCCCAAAGCCTTTTCAAAGATGCCTCGAGATTTTGAATCGTCCAAGATGGGCACCAATCGCAGCGTGTCCACTGTTGGTAGACTTCCTCGAAGGATCTCGGTGCAAAAGGGCAACTTGTTGGTGCTGTTGTTGGATCTAGCAGCCAACAGCGTCGCTCCAGCTCTCCATTTCGAGACCCACATTTCCCACTCTAGTCTCTTTTCCGTCGAGTAGCCCAGGCGTTGGAGCATATCGAAAACGCTGGCAGCGAGCGGTGGATCGCTGTTGCACAGGTGCAGGACGGGAGCCAAGGCGTCCGAGCTTTCGACATTCTCAAACTCCACATCTATCGCAGCGATGGCATCCGCAACGTAATCCACTGGCGTCATTTCCGTCCTCCACCCTTCGATGATAGGAGCAACCTTCATGCGCAGAGCCTCGACGATGATAGCATTCAGCATATCCCACTGGTTGGAAGCTCCACTCTTGGAGCAGCCCGAGAGCGTTCCAGGTCGAACGATGGTGACTGGCAAGCCCCTCGCTCGTGCCTGATGTGCCAACTGTTCAGCTACCCACTTGGTCTGACCATATCCGTCCGGAATTTCGCTGTGCACCTTTTCCAAAGCCAGCGTCGCATCTTCTCGCCACTTTTGACCGTCCGAAGAGGGCGGCAGAGCTCCGTTGGAGGAAATGTGAATGACGCTGGCGCCGCCGAGGGAAGCGAGCCTGAGAATCTCTTGCGTGCCTTGCACGTTTGGCTCGCGCAGAGCCGCGTAGGGGTAGACCAGATTGACCGTAGCAGCCGCATGTACGATTGCGTCCGTCCTTTCCGCCAATTTGTCGAAGCTGACCTGATCCATTCCAAAGAGGGGTTTGGAGATGTTTCCTGGCAGCACCTCGATCTGGTCCAAAAGGCTGTCGTGCCAAAGACCCAGATCGATCAGGTTGCTCCTGATACGCGCCAATCCGGCCGATTGCATGCCATTTTCCGGCGTGGGGAACCGGACCAGACACAGAAGCTTGGCGTTGGGCCTCTGTTCGATGAGGGAGCGAATGAGGAAAGCTCCCAAAAAGCCAGTAGCTCCAGTCAGCAAGATGCTTTGCGGTTCTGCATGATTTCTGACCCGATCGCTCTTGATCTGGCGTAGAGAGGCGAATTGCGGGCCTGTTGGGCGAACCTCGTCATCCAGCGCCGAGTCTGCCCGAAGCATCGCTGGCAGATCCGCATTGAGGGCGGACAAGTGTCCATCCCTCGCAGCTACCACGGTCTGCATGTGACCTTCGATCGAAGGATTGGCGGCGAGCGGAGCGACAGGAACTGAAAAACCAAATAGTCTTGTCAATCTGCCAGCTAGGTCGGCCAAGCTCAAGGAATGACCTCCCAAGTCGAAAAAGGTGTGTCCAGGGCCGTTGCAGGCGTCCAGCGGAAGACCCAGAGATGCGGACCAAGCCTCGGCAATGGCTTCCGAGGTGACCTTGACGGACGGCGTCTGCGCTCCGCTCGGAAGTTTGCTGCCTTCTCCAGTGCCGGGCCTGGTAGGCGTGGTGGGCGTAGCAGGTCTGGTAGGGGGCGGCTTTGGCAAAGCGCGCAGGTCAATCTTGCCAGAGACTGCATGGGTGGGTAGCACGTCCATCTCAATCCAGACGGAAGGGATCATATAGTGGGCCAAATGACCCGCTAGAGCTCTTCTAGCCTCTGGACTGTAGCCGGCAGCGTGGATGTTGAGAGCAGTGCGCTTGAGTCCATCCTGAGATGCTTCGTGCTTGGAGGAATCATCCTTGACGACGTACGCCACCAATCTCTTTTCTAGACCTTCGCCATGCCCCACAACAGCGCAGGCTCTCACCTGCATGTGGGCCACAATGGCAGCCTCTACCAATCCAGGCTGCACCGTGTAGCCTCTCGTCTTGATCATTCCCCCGATTCTTCCCGTAACTTCCAGCAGCGGCGCGCCTGCTCCGTTCTCTGGCTGCACCAGTCTAGCCGCATCTCCCGTCCTGTACATTCGTTGGAATGGCGAGTTGGGTTTGGCAAAGGGATTCTGGACGAACGCCTTGATGGTCATGTCTGGCAGGTTGAGGTATCTGGTAGCGAGCAGAGGACCGCCCACGCAGAGTTCGCCGATGCCGCCTTGCTCGACAGGTTTGCCATCCGGATCAAGGATGTATGCGTTGTCGGGATCCAGCAAAGGTCCGACTGGGCACACTCCGTTATTGCCAGACCCATCGGCAGCATTCTCTTGCACTTCGAAAGCGATTTGCATCTGCTTCATCATCTCCCCGACATCTCCAGCGCCCACTTCATGCGTCTCGCAAGCGCTGTAGACGTTGAGCAGCCGGGCATTCGGAAGGGTGGCCAGTGTTCTGCGACACAAGTCCCAAGGCACCACTTCTCCATTGAGCCAGATGCTCGTCAATGTCGGCAACTTTTCTCCTAGATCGGGATAGCGAGCCAAGACGGTAGCAAGCAGAGTGGGCGTGAAGAGCGTGTCGGTGATGCTGCGCGCGGTGAGGAAATCGACCAGAAGCTCGGGGTCGTAAGAGGCAGCATCGGGAACGGCCACGCATGTAGCCCCTCTGAACAGCGGTCTGAGCATTTCCCAGATGAAAAAGACGTTGGCTGCCACGCGATCGCCTTTTTGCAGGTTGCAGAGGCCAAACCGCAAATCATAGGAGCCGACTGCTGCTCGATGAGGATTGGCAATGCCTTTGGGTTTGCCAGTCGTGCCGGAAGAGTAGGAAACGAATGCCAATCTGTCCAGATCGTCCTCTTGGCCCACCTTGGGAGATTTGGCTGGTCTAGCTGAGCCCTTGAATGCGTCGGGGGAAAGTTGGTCGATAGCAATGACGGGGACATTGATGCCGAGCTTTGTGAGTCTGTGCTTGTGAGCGGCTTGGGTGAGGATCACCCGCGGTCTGGCATCCTCCACCACATCCCCCAGAAGCGCGTCGGGATAAGCCAATTCGAGACTGAGAAAGGCGCCTCCCGCTCGCAGAGCAGCCAACGAACCGATGACGTTGTGCGCTCCACGATCCATCAAGATGCCTACCAGCTCATCCCTTGCCACCTTGTACTGCGTTTGCAGCGTGTGTCCAAACACTCCCGTGGCTTCTTCCAGCGATGCGTAGGTCCATGTTGATGTGGCATCTTCGAGTGCTAGCAGGGAAGGTGTGGACCTTGCTTGCTCCTCAAAGAGCGTGCACAGATCCGATTGCAGGTCTAGAACCGTCATGGTGCGCAGTGGTACGCGATGGAATGGCAAGGAACCGCCGTCGCTGCGAGTGCGCGCAAGGGGGACGCTGCGTGAAGGCGCAAGTCTAGACGCGCAAGGAAGGAATGATGAAGGAGAAGAAGTGCCCCTACCCTCCTGGCTGTTGTGCGGGCGGGAGAGGTAAGACGGAATGGGGAAGCGGATGAGCGAAATCTTTATCAGCACTCGCGACTCACGACTCTTGTATGCATGCAGGGAAGCGAGGTGCGCGCGCGCGTACCCGTCACAATGTCAATCTGAATACCGGTGTCTGAAACCGAAAGCGTCCAAAATTTGAAAAGTGACGATCAGTGCGAGTGCGAGTCAAGTGTGCCTCGAGTCTTGATCGCAAGCCAGCCGTGACAGAAGGGCGAAACCGCGTAACGGTAGCCACAGTCACAGTTGTCCCGCGCGCGTGCGTCGGACAAAGATCGGCCAGCTGAGGGAAAAAGTCGCGAGTTATGCTACGCGTGCGTGGGTGTGCGTGCCCAGCAGCTGCACACTGTACCGGTAACATTAATAATAGAGCTGGAGCAGCAGCAGCAGCAGCAGCAGTTTTCGAGTCGAGTGTATTCATGATGCTATTTGTCCACGCTTCAAGAATTCGCGAATTTTGTGGCTTGCATCGATCAGTTTGGATGGCCGAAAGAACGGGGCCATGCAGCAGCAATCACAGTCACGAGTCAGGCGTGACCATCACTTGGCGGCACACCGAATTGCATACACGTTCAATCGTAGCCCCGCGCGCCCGTCATTGCCTTCGCCAGCTACTGCTGCTCTTGCCGCCATGCGTGTGATTTGTTGAATGGTACCCGTCAACTCTGCGTCGCGTACTCCACAGAATCGCAGCAGGACAATGTAGCCAGCAGCAGCAGCGAGCGGCTGATTACTGTACTCTTGACATCTCCTCATGAGGTATAGCAATCCAGAATCAAAATCGTGCACCAAACTTCGAATTGATGCCGCACCGCAGCTGCTGTCTGCGAGCCGCGAGGTGAAAAGGTTCTCACCGTCGGTCATCACGTGATTTGCCTTTCGCGAGATCCTCGCGCGCGCAAAACGCGTCAATTTACGCGAAGATCGCGTCGTACACGTTGCATGCGTTGAACGCGTGCCACGCTGCTGCCTGCCTGCCTGCCTGCCTGCACTGTATAGACTTTCACTCAAGACTCTTGACTGCGCGTGCAGAGGGACAATAGAAGATACAGAAGCGGCGCTGCGCTGTGCTGATCAGACTCTCATCAGACTGCGAGCGAGACTCACGATTCCGCGCACATCGTGTCTGTGCTCTCCGCTCTCGTGCAGCAGTGCGCATGACGACTACCCTTTGCTTGCTTGCCTGCACAAGAGGCAGCGATTTCGTTGGGCAGTGTACGAAGGCACTCACCCTGGACCCCAGGACGTGGCTCGAGCCACTCAAATTCTTCCGACTTCGCCCTCATCATCCACCTGGGCACCGGCATCATCGCCTCGCCGCTCCAAGCCTTTCGAGCGGCACACATTCACATCTTCAACTTTCTTTCTGCGACACCTCCTTCACCATCGCCGTACATTCTTTGCCCACGCAGTCCGCATCAGCCGCGAGCGATTGTTCACCGTCTTGGTTGCGCTTTCGACATGCCTTCACGACGTTCAGGCGTCGTCTCTAGAGGTGCGATGTCCGGCGGTCCGCTCACGAGCGTCTTTCTGCCCTCTTCCAAGCCCGCATCCATCAGGTCAGGGAGCAGCAAGGCGCATATGAAGGGGCGAAATGGCGCGATTGCTCCCTCGAACGCAGGAACCTTGTCAGCGGGTCCATCTAGACCCTCCACACCTTCCCCTTCTCGTCCCATCACAACACTCAGCTCTCCTCGTGCAGATCTGCTGGGCGCCCCCTCTCCATCTCCTCGCTCACGTCGATCTGGTACAGCTCGAACACAGACACGCTCTGGCAGTCCTTCTCCTTCATCCAAACAACCCTTGGTCGGATTGGGCGTGCGCACAGATCCCGATCAACCGGGCAAAATGTGGTTGTTGCTCTCGCCCTCCAAAGCTGCTCAGAAGAGAAGAGAGGAGGAAGAGAGAATGGATGAGGGTGTGGAGCTGCGCAGTCGAGCCAAGGTGGAGAAGAGCGAGGGTAGAGCGGCATCTGCATCCCCTGAACCTGTCATGGCTCGATCCAGAAAACGAAGGAGGATGGTGGATTTGCATGGCTCGGAGCCGCTCGACGATCCGCCAACGTCACCCACGATAGGAGATATGCTCATGAGGAAGAACACCGAGCTTGCTTCACCTGGCGCTCCGCAACACGACTTCCATCCAGCGTCTGCATCCTCGCCAACTCTCAAGCCTCGCATCGCGCACGCCTTGTCGCCTGGGCCAAGTCCCGGCTCGGGAGACCAGACAACAGGAAAGAAGCTCAAGCCTAGCGCAATGCTAGATGATGAGAGCTTCAATGGCGATGAGCGCGAAGCGCAGGAAGAAGAGCTTCTCACCACCAAAGATGTGCGGGAGAGGTGAGTCTTCGTATGAGGGCGGCAAAGGCTGGCAGTGTGAAGCTCATCCTGATCGTCCACACATCTGCTACAGTGCCACGGGACGCTCGCTGACAAGCTTCGCGACGCCTAATGGGCCCGCCATCTTCCGCACGCCTTCCAGCGCACCTCGTCTCTCTCTGACTTCCAATGCAGTCTCACGCGCTCGCTTGAGCACGAGCACAAGCACCAACGCTATCCAAGCATCATCGGCCAAGTCCCTCGACTTTTCATCTGGCCCATTCCCTTTTGACCTCTCGCCTGATCTGCCTCTACCTCAGCACTACGCTACACTGCTGGCGCTTCATTCGGCGCTTGAACATGCGCTCGTCGCTCATCTAGCTGTCAAAGGTCCCGGCGGATCCAGCGAGGATGCTACATTCGCACCACTCTCTCCTCAACCCAACTTCGGGCGATCCAAATTGTCTCGAGAGGCCACATCTGCGGCAGGCGACAGACGCGATGCAGAGACATCAAAGATGATCCGACTGCCTGGTCTGCTCACTTATGGCGCTCTGAGACCCGTCGTGGAGCGCGCTTCCGGTCGTGACTTTACGCCTAGACAGTTGGCTTTGCTTGCTGCAATCTGGAGCATGGATGATGACGAGGCCAGCAGCAGCAACAAGTCTGGCGATTCCTCCGAAGAAGCACAGCACAAGTCAGCAGGGATCGGCCTGCTGCTGAGTCGCACGCGCACGCTGGATGCTAGAGGACGAAAGTGTTGGGACTGGGCCGTCGGAATCGAGATGATGCTGTGCAGGACCAAGGAAAGAGCTGCTACTCCTCCGCTTTCCCTACGGACCCCTTTCGTGTCAAGCTCGGCCCCTAGCACACCTCCCCAACGATCTCGAGCTGATTTCACAGACCACAGTCCCGCCTCGACGCTCGATAACAGTCCCAAAAGACCAAGCAAAAGTCAACAGCTGAGCCCGAGCAAGGCGAGAGAGGGCATGTCCATCATTGCACTCTGGAACATGGGCTTGGAAGCGCGCAAGAAAGCGTTTAGGCAGAGACTGCTCGGCTTTGTGGCTAGGGCGCACATGCGTTGGTTGGAAGGGGTGCGAAACGAAGAGGTGAAGGGCGAGGAACTTGATGAAGGAGTGCTGCGAGCTTGGCACGACGACTTTCCCCTGCAACAAACACCGCTACCCACGCCTGCCACTCTGCCGGAACTCAAAGCGGCCATCGGAAGTTCCGTCGCGCCTGGCATGGACATGCTCCGCTCGGGCATGACGGGCGCTAGCGCGCACAGTCGAGCGGCGCCACAAAAGTCCACGCCATCCCTGATCCGCAATGGTGCTTCGTCGTTGGTGCCAGGTCCTCTGCCTTTCGACGGTGCGAGTGCTGGCGGTACGAGTGCTGCAGCGTCGGCGAAGAAAATGTCGCTAGAAGAGCGCATACGAGCCAAAGAAGAAGCGAAGAGGGGCCGCTTGCAGGACATTGCGCAGCGGAGTCGATTGTTCGATTCGCGCAGGATGGGCGGAAAGATGGATGTGCCTAGTACACCTTCGAGCAGGGGCGGCGGAAGCGTCTTTGGTAGTCCTGGGCGCTCCGAGGCGGCTGATGTGGAGGAGACCGGTGCGAGCGCAGGTGGGGTCCCTGTGGTAGAGGAGCAAGAGCTGGGCACGTCGATGAAAAGGGAAGAGGGATCCTTGCGCGCACTAGCAGCACCTTCGACATCTGCCGAATTGATGGCGCACTTTGCTAGGCGATCCACCTTGTCGCGTCTCGTTTCCATCGCCGAAGGTCTATGGTTGCTGTTCCTCGCCGGTTCCAACTCGACCTCGAGCGCAGGAGGCGGAAGTTTGACCTCGGCGACGCTATCCACAAGCAGCAGATCGGCAGCTTTGCCGATGGAACAAGTGCTGGAAAGCGTGCGCAAGAGCTGTCCCAACTCCCTGAGCAGCAGTGAAGCCAAAGAAGCGCTGCATCTCATCCAACAGATCGTACCGGGCTTTTTGAGCTGCTTGAACAGCGGACAGAGGCAGTGGGTCAGGTTGGATAGGAAAAGGGGACTGGAGGATGTGAGGAGGGCGGTAAGGCTAGAGTTGGAGAGGTGAATCCCCCGAAACATCAAAAACTTGCACGATGGCCACTCGCGACTCGCCTGCCCACTCGCCCGGGCCGGGTATTTTGATGTGAAATGGAGTAAGTACCCTGCAATTCATACCTTCTATTCAAAAGTGTCTGAGCGCTTGCTTTTGGAGTTGTGGCTGTGTGTGTGAGTCAGGGCACAATGCGACTGAAACGAGTATGAATACTTGCAGCGAGACACCCATTCCGACTTCGCTGTCACGACGAGCAAAGATCACGTTGCACGACGATCACCAGAGAGGATCAAGGACGTGCAACCACGAGCAAAGCTAAGAGTAAAGACCGTTTTCTCGGGTTTTCTGTTTGCAGCATGAAGCGACACTTTTCGATATGAGGGGGATGTGCGTATGCGTGCTACAGCATTTCGCCACACTTTGAAAAATCCTCGGCGGCCGGGGGAAGTTTGGGATTGGGGTAGGACTGCCTTGGGAGAACCGCCCTTTTTTCTTCGCTTTGCTCTCCCTGCCCCGCAGACATTGGCTGCAAGAAAGCAAGCTTAGCTAGCTCATCCTCGAGCAACACGGTTTCGACTCTCTGCCCCAACAATGTGGTCCTCCTTTCCAACCGATACCCGATGCACCTCATCGAATCTTGATCTGTTCCAAGCCTTCCAAGGAAGTGACGCTGTTACCTCTGATGACCTGTGTGGGGGTTCGTTGGGGAGAGCGTGATCAGTCACGCGCACGCTTCTGCAGCGGCTGTGCAGCCGGCCAACGTCACCTTCTCCTTCGCAGCAGCCAACAAGAGTCGCTCCACTCCAAGCCAAGCCAAGCCAAGCCAAAAGCTCACCACTGTTCCACAATTGCCCCCCTCTTTCCAAGCTCCGCTCTCCTGCCGTAACAGCTCTACAGCTTCATCGACGACCAGATTCAAAAACATGTCGTAACCTCTCAATGTGCCGTTCAATTTGCGACCTGCTTGAATGTTTACGCTTATCCTCTTGTCCAGAAACTTTTTGAGCTCCGGTTGAGAGACTTTGGACATGGTGGAGCGAGGGAGATGCGCGAGCTGGGGGGAGATGGGGATGGGGAAGCGAGGCGAGGCGAGAAAGAGATGGGGATGTGGGTCGTCAGAAATGCATTCCTTGCATCGAGATCTGCTTCGCGAGGTCGGTACGACGGAGCTGCCTTTCGCGGCTCGCACTTTCATCTCGTCGCTGCCGACCAGCGACTTGGCAATATAGCGGACGCCAAGTGGCCAGTAGCCCATCTCTTTCAAGTGGGCCCCCCCCTCCCCCCCCCGCTTTCTCGCGCTCCTTCGTCCACTTGCCTCTATCAACTCAACGCCTGCTAATCCCCAATCGACCCGCGTAGCCACGCACTGCGACCCGCGCCTCGAGAAACTGTCTCTGCTTTGTGATGCAGCACAAGCCCTTTCGAAAGCCACGTTCTCGCAGGCAACCTCGTGTCCATTCGCGTCGCTGCCACGTCCGTCCCCATCGTCACCCGCACCCGTACTCGGACCTGCGCCGGCACCCTTCGCTCGTGACTCACTGTCCGTGCGTCTGAGCGCGTCTGGTCAATGTCCCGATATGCGAGGATGTCTTTAACCCTCTTTTCCTTGATCCTTTTGAGATTGGCCAATCTTGATTCGAAGAGCGGTGTACAGGGATCGGAGAAGAGGATGCTGATGGTGAGCAGGACTCGCACCCCGAGACGCACAAACGCAGGCCGAGCGAGCGGGTCGGAGAGGATGCGGTGATCGCGAGCGTTGTCGACTCGCGTGCGAGGCGATGCGGTCAAGTCGTACGAGAAGACGCTTGCGGTGGCTCTACGCGCACGCGCACGCGCACGCCGCGCCAGCGCCTGCCTGCGTGCTTATAATTGGGTCAAGAAATTGACTTTGGGCGCTTAATCGCGCGGGCGGGGGTCTCTCATCTCTCGCTGCTGACGCGCGTGGAAAGTTTTAATCGTGACTGTGCGCGCAAGGCGGGCGAGGCGTGGCGTGGCGTGGCGTGGCGTGGCGTGGCGTATGGCCGACGATGCCATGCCAGACAGCCATGCACGCACGCACGCACGCAGAGCAGGCAGACACGTGCAGCTATAATCGCGCTGCTGCTCCCATCCTACGTCTTGACTGCTCTCACGATTTTCCTCTTTCGCTCTTACCCTCACTCCATCCAGCCTGTGCGCTCATACACCCCACTACTCGAGCCGAGATTCCACGTCCAAGGCGTGCTGTCTCACCTTGCGTTCCACTCGATCGATCCACTGACTTGGGCGCATAGCCTAATTCAAACTGGCTTGTTGTAGTCACGAGGTTGACTGTCGTCAGACATCTGCCCCCTTGTCCAACCTACGCATCCATCCATCCACCCGCTCGCTCGCTTGCACCAGCAGCTACTCACACTAAAGCCCCGCTTAGACCGAGCTGTCAAGAAAGGAAAGTCTCTTTTTTTTTTTTGTCGAATCCACTTTCGACCCTTCTCCCCACGCCAAGGAAAGGAAAACCAAGCTTCTGCCTATGCTTTTCTATCGCAATCCCCATCATTCCGAAAATACTTCTAATCGCATCTTACTATTCGATCCGCACGATTCCTAACGGGTCCTGCCGATCACTCGTCAACGCATCGCGGCGTTGTTGAACACAGAGTCCACATCTGACCTGATGCTCCCATCCTCGCGCTAAGAGCACGCCTGCCTTTCTTCCCCTTCGGTCTTTGCACTGCTTTCCCCTACGGCAGTCGCAGCATTCACACTCCTCTCCAGCAACCACACATCGCCTCGGCCCGACATGGCGGTGGTCAACATTCGACGAGATGTGGAGGATCAATTCTACCGCTACCGCATGCCCTTGTTGCAGACCAAGATCGAAGGCAGGGGTAACGGTATCAAGACTGTCGTGCCCAACATGTCCGACATTGCTCGAGCCCTAAGTCGACCACCAACGTACCCCACAAAGTTTTTCGGGTTCGAATTGGGCGCGCAAACGCAAGTGGACGACAAGAACGATCGATACATCGTGAATGGAGCGCATCAAGCCGATGCCCTCAGAAAGCTGCTCGACGATTTCATCACCAAGTTTGTCCTGTGCGGATCTTGCAAGAATCCGGAAACGGATTTGAAAATCATGAAGGATGGAATGATTATTCGGGATTGCAAGGCTTGTGGGAAGAGGAGCGATGTGGATATGAGGCACAAGTTGACCACTTTCATCACCAAGAACCCGCCTCCCAAGAAGGCCAAAGGAAGCAAGGGCGCCGGAAAAGCGGCAGGTCAAAGTGTGGAGGCTGATGGTGAAGGGGTGGCAAGCGATGAGGAGGATGACGATGAGATGGCCAAACAGATTGCCAAGGAAGCCAAAGATACGCCCATCGCAAAGACGGGAAAGGATGCGGATGAGAATGTGGAGTGGAGCGTGGATACTAGCGAAGCTGCAGTGAGGGAAAGAGCCGCACAAGCCCTCTCCGGATCCATGCAAGCTAGTCTGGTCCTCACTCCAGGAGACGACGAGGAAGAAGGAGAAGATGAGAATTCGCCATACTCCATCTTCAACCAGTGGCTGCTCGCCAACAGACCGGGCGGCGATGAAGGTCGCGATGATCTCGCTTCGGCCGAGATTTACAAAAAGGCGCAGGAGTTGGGAATCGAGAAAAAGTACAAGGCGGTGCAGGTGCTCTTGCAAGCGCTGCTCACGGAAAATGCACCGGCTGAAGTGCCAAAGTATGGAGCGGTCATTGCCAAGGTGAGGAAGCGTGTGCGCCAAGATGCTAGCGTCGCGCGCAATGTGGTGTGAATGTGATCCATCCGAGCTTACACTGCACCATCTGCACCCTTGCCCGGCGCTACCAGATGACGACGTCGGAAAAGCATCAAAAAGCAGCGCTAGGAGCGATCGAGCGTCTAGCAGGCATCACCTACCCTTCGCTCGTGCCCAACGGCGTGCCCAAAATCCTCATGGCCCTGTACCAATTGGACGTGCTGGAAGAGGAGGTGGTGCAAACGTGGGGAAAACACGTTTCGAAAAAGTATGTGGACAAGGAGACTTCTAAAAAAGTCAGAAAGGCCGCTGCGCCTTTTTTGACTTGGCTGGAGGAGGCGGACGACGATGACGAGGAGGAAGATTTGGATGATTTGTAGATGTAGAGAAAGCTGCCTTGAATACGGCTCCCTCTCATTGAACGCTCCTTGCTCCGCATGCTGTCCCTCCGGCTTTCTGCTCGACTCTGGGAGATCTTCGAGAACAAGAGATGTTTGCGCCAGAAGACTGCTCGAAGGAACAGTCAGTCTGGTGTCTACCTCCTCTGCCGCCTCCTTTCGTGCCCTTTCTCGCGATGCTCTACTCAGACTCCCCCATCTTCTCCCCCCTTTATGCTACGCTTTGCTCGATCCGATGGCTGTCTGTCGTGCTACCTGCTCTTCTCATGCCCAAACTCGTTGCATGCTCTCGACCCCACCGCTCCTGCAACTCGACGCTCGGTAATTTCACGTGCGATTTTCCGGACCCCCCCACACCTTGGACCCTTGCTTGCCCCACCGCTGCGCATGCGCGGCGCGGCGCGGTGCTTGTTCGACTTGTCATGGCGTGGCGAATCGTGAGTCGGTGTGAAGAGCGGGCAGTGCGGGGGCGGGGAAAGAGTTGCGTTCCTGAGTCCACAGGTACTCGCTCGCACACGAGGAGCATCATCCGTCTCCCATCTTTTCTCCTCGATCGAAGCGAAATGCACGCACGAACGATCACGTGACGCACGCATCTTTTCCCGACTTTTTGGCTTGGGCCGCTGTTGTGTGCGCGTGTGCATGGATGACGTGCATGCAGAGCGCAGCAGCATGACGGATACTCACCGCGCGCAGGGATGAACGTCTTTCAACCCCGCGCAAGTCGGCGAGGTTGCCCGCGGCAGGCTTGCTTTGTGTACAGGTAGATGCTTGTCATGCATGCTTGTGGCTCGATCGTCAGGTGGACAAGGAATGGGGGGACTATTCACCATTGTGGTCCACCAGAGCACCACCATCACCAGCAGACGCGAGCCACATTGTGGAACTTTTTCCTGCCCGGCCTGGCCCCCCTTTTCTCCCCCTCCTCCGTCACTTTTTGAACTCGTGACTGCAAGCACTTGCGCTCGGTGCACATTCTGATTGTTGATTCACCTGACACCGGACCTTTAGCGCAAGCCGATCTACATCCGCAAGTGCGACTGCCTAGAGCAAGAGAAACAGGAACAGGAGAGAGGGAAGAGGGCAGACGAGAAAGAGTAGACAGACATGTCCGAAGCTTCGGCCCAACCATCCTCAGCGGGCGTATCGCATCCGCATCTGCGCACCTCTTTACTGCGAGGTTCGCTGAGCGATTTCTCGACATCGGTGCAATGGTACGCTCTGACCATCTATCAAGTCTTTCTGGAGCCTTTTCTGCTGCAATTGAATCTGGTCAAAGCAGGGTTTGGAGATGCTACGTATGGAAGGGGCGGATTGGAGGATACGCCAAAGGAGAAGAGGTTGATTCATGAGAATAGGGACGTCAGGTGCGAGAGGAGGAGGGTGGCATTGAGCAAGGAACAATTGAGGATCGCCAAGAGTTGGAGCAGGTTTGAGGAATGCGCTTATCAGGTCTGGCAGTGGGATGGACAGCAGGGAGAGGAGAAGATCAGCGATGGTGAGTCACGTGCTGCGCCTTGATCGAGCGGGAAGGTGGCCAAGTTTGATGGGCCCCCCGCACTCCCCTGCACGGAACGCGCTTGTCTTTCGCTCGCCCCTCCACCCCTCTGCTGTGTACCTGATGCAGTCGGTGCCGATGTGCTCATCCTTCACGGCATCAACAATTACGGTTCGCGCGCCTGCAGCACAGGTCTGCACCTCATGCGAAAAGGTTTCCGAGTCATCGCTTTGGACCTGCCCTCTTTCGGACGAAGCACCGGTCTGCACGCCTGGCTGCCCTCTCTGCGTTTGAATGTGGAAGCCGTGAGAGCATGCTTGGACCACGTGGCCCTTTTGGATGCCCAAGCGGGTCTGGCAAGAAGAAAGGTGTTCTTGCAAGGAGAGAGCATGGGCGGATTTACGGCTCTATATTATGCTGCTACCTATCCTTCCATCGACACCTCTTCATCCTTCAGACACGTCACCAGCCAGTCGGATCTGGATGGGGATAGAAGCATCACGGAGCATGGCAAAGAGAGACCCGTCATTGCCGGTGTTGCTGCTGCCGCTCCCATGATCGCCATTTCGCCTTCTAGCAGACCCAGCAAATTGGTGGAGAATATAGCTCGGGTAATCATCTTTTTTGCGGGCAGATTGCCCTTTGCTAAAGGGGTCAAGGGCAACGTATCGGATGATCCTCGTGTAGAGACGGAATTTCTTGCAGACCCCTTTACGTACAAGGGCTACTTGAGAATATCGACCGGCATGGCTATCCTTCAAGGTTTGGCGGAACTGCAAGACCTCGCCCCGCGCATCACGTGTCCCATCACTTTTCATCACGGCGCAAAGGATAGAGCTACTTCGTGGAAGGGAACAAGCGAGTTTTGCGAGAGGTGCACGGCTAGCACGGATAAGAGCTTTAAAATTTGGGAAGGATACGAACACAGTGAGTATCGATGTTGCCCCCTCCCCCGTCTCCCCCCTTTGCAAGGACGTCGTGTTGGGCTGACCACCTGTGCGCGACCTTTTCTGTGTCGCTTGTCAGTCATGATGAAGAATGTAGAAGGCCAATCTCAGGAAGACGAAGCTAAGAGAATGGCGGTGCTCGACGCCATCACGGAGTGGTACCTCGAGCGCTGCTGAGCGACAAAGTCCCCGCTGCGAGCTAGAAGCGTCGTTTGCGCGATAAGCACTTGCGTTGGCAGTACGTGTACCCTTTCACCATGGTGCCGTCTGGGCACTGAGAAAGACTCGCTGCTACTCATCCTTCCAAGTGCAGTGCATGCTCAATCCAATAAATGTGTCGCATCATTCTTTGTCACTGAGCATCTCAGCACGACGCATCCATGTCTCGCTCGCATCAATGTCTCGCTAAATAGCGCGCGCGCCCTTTACAGCTTTTGTGCAATCTCTTCTCGGCTTTTGATGGCGCTGCGAGTGATGGACTTGATGGTTGGGTAGCCCGCGACATTCATCTGCAAGGTGGAGAGCGAGTGTGGGAGTGAAAGAGTTTGAGCCAATCTCGTAGCTCGTGATGGGAAGCAGACTTGCGAGACTTTGGGGGGCAGTGTGCTCACGAGAATGTCCAACTCTGCCAACAAGCTTCTGAGGACATGTCGAACGCCCGTCTCTCCCTCGATGGACAATCCATAGACCCACAATCTTCCGATCATGACGCAATCGGCGCCCAAAGCTAGCGCCTTGAAAACATCGGCTGCGCTGCGGATGCCGGAATCGAAGAGGATGGGGATTTTGCCCTTTACCGCTCGAACCACTTCTGGCAAAGCATCGAGAGAGGCGATCGCTCCGTCCACTTGACGTCCTGCGTGGTTGGACACCACGATGCCGTCTACGCCTAGATGGAGCGCTTTTTGAGCATCTTGACCGCTCTGGATACCTTTGAGAAGAAGAGGCTTTGAGGAGCTTCCGCTTGATGAGGTGATGGAGCGCCACATGTCTAGCACCGACGGAATCACCGACCAGTCGTGAGGTCGACCGTGCCACACCTGGAGATTTTTT
>NW_020290140.1:599-30270 GCF_003144195.1 Ceraceosorus guamensis | reverse complement strand
CCCCCCCCCCCCTTCACGAATGACTCACATTTTGCCCACACCGTTCCACAACCTATCTCCATCTTCCTCTTCCTTGATCTGCTCCAACGTCAAGTGAGTCCTCTTCCTCTGCGACTCGACCGTGTTGCACTGCGCCCTGACCATGTTGAGCTCTCGAGTGGATGTGAGCACTTGTTGTTGGATCTGCGCCAAGATCTTACAAGCGCGATGCGCGCAACGTCAGATCAGTCCATCGTCAGTGTCTGAGTGGGGGCCATGGCACTGGAAGAGCCATAGCCATAGCTATGGCAGCGCGCAGCAGCGGGAGGGTAACGAAGGATAGCATCCTGACTGACCTTGTGCAGAGCATCTTCGGGAATCTGAGAAGACATGGCCAGCTTTGATACTAGGGCACACACACGAATTGAATGCGTGCAGCAGCGTTGGAATAGGCGACTCGAGTTCCGAGATGCTTGCTTCACTTTTTGACGTATTCACGATTCTTGGCCAAGGGTGATGATGGTATAGCCATCCACGACAGCTGCCAGGACGCGAATCGTTGACTTGACTCTTTGATTGAGAGTCCATTACGGCACATACGAGCGAGCCGTGGCCCTCGAACCGCGCACCGAGTGGAGCCTTTAGCGGCGGCGAGCCTAAAGGTGACACGTGACTGATGAGAAGGCGTCTCGATCTCGTACGAGACTTGCTCTAAGCCGATTTCCCAGTCGCGCGGTATACTCAGCGCCATATTTTCCTATCGAGCATGCATGGGTCAAGGGAGCCCGTAATGTGCAGTTAGTTGCTGCTACGATCTTCCATCTCTCGTGCCTCCATGCTTGGGTTCAAAGGTCACACACAAAACCGGCGAAGTTTGGAGCATTCGAATCAGTTGTTCACTTTGGTCGTGGTCAAGCACGCACGCAATCTTTTTGAAGTGCGAGCGAAACAGAGTGAGTCAGGTCGGCAACGCGGGTTCCCCCCCCAATCGTGAGAGGTTCAAGACTTGCTCCCAGACTGGATTCCCGCAAAGTATCAGAAGCGCCTCAAGGGAAGACGCAACGCACGCTAGTCATGACAGCGCAAGCGCACCCATGCCGTGCGACGACACTTGCGCTTTCTCGTTCTTGCGTGGCTGTGAGTAGAAACGTCTCAGATTAGCCCCCCACATCCCCCCACCCCACCCCCCCCCCACATCGAACCCTTCTGCCCGTCAAGCCCTTCAAATGAAGCTTGCACGGTTCCTGGTGAGGTTCGAAGATCGACCCGAAAACCCGACGATTTGGCTCTTTTCGCTTTCTCATAAAACAGGCATTTGAGCAAGTCGCCGGGCAGCGCAACCTTTCTCCGATTGTGACGACTCTTTGGAAAGGGTCGAGAGACCCGGTGCAGAGACGTACGGGAGCTTGGAAGTGCGACACTTTTTCATGCTCGATTTCTGAATTGATTCTGGCAAAGAGCATTATTACGATCCACGTTTGACATCTCAAATACGATGCTTGTATGCGCTGCTATAGTCACGAGTGCTAGACTGTAGGAGGAGGAGTCTGAGTGAGATGAGGGTCAGGCTCCGGATGATCTCGCCGCAGGTCAGAAGCATTCGGCGTCTCTTGCGTTCAGAGCGACGACAAGCCTGCGAGTTTCTGACGAGGGGCCGGCCATTCACATTCACAGCGTCGAGCTTCGAGAGGCTGTCGTGAAAGATGAAGGAGATCAAAGAGAGGGATCTGTGCATGGCAGAAGCGAGCGAAGTGGGTAAGTCAAGAGTCAAGAGAGGGTGAGGTTCTTGGAGCCACGTGCTCGTTGAATCGAGTGGAGTCACGTGTCCGAGAATGCGTATGCGTGTGACTTGGAGACCCGGGTGAAAGTTAGGCGAGCGAGTCTGGAAAGCGTGTGTGTACTCATGACTGTATTCACGATTGTGATTGTACCTGTCTGTTGAGCTTGCATGTTGCTTCGCAGCTTCCTGTGCATCTTTGACACCCATGCGTGCTTCCTCCTCCTCAAGGCTGCAACGTCACCAGCATCAGACAAGCGGCACACCCACCCGCGCAACACACGTATCTATTCGCAACTGACTTGGTTCGTAGAAGCAGTCACAGTGCAAGAGAGACGCAATCATGTCGACGTTTGGAACGCACTTCCGGGTCACCACCTATGGGGAATCCCACTGCGAATCGGTTGGATGCATCGTGGATGGATGTCCGCCGGGTATGAAGCTCAGCAACGAGAATGTGCAGGTGCAACTGAGTCGACGCAGACCAGGCCAGAGCGACTTGACCACCCCCGTAAGTCCGCTCGCGTCTTCTCAGCACCCTGGCCCCTGCCACAGCCTGTGCTCACGCTCTCTCCCATCCGTCTCTTACACACGTTGCTGCTCTTGCCCAGCGAGACGAGAAGGACAAGGTGAGCATTCAGTCCGGCGTAGAGAAGGGCGTCACGCTGGGTACGCCCATCAGCATGCTAGTCAAGAACCAAGATCAGAGACCTAAAGATTATACGGACGAGACGTTGGATCTGTACCCGAGACCAAGCCATGCGGATTGGACTTATCTGGACAAGTACGGAGTCAAGGCCAGCTCGGGAGGTGGAAGGAGCTCGGCGAGGGAGACGATCGGTGAGTCAAAGCGCCAGCTTGAAGAGTGTACGGGCTGACGAGGCCACGTCGTGAGCTGCGTGTATGCAATTTAGTGCAAGGAAAGGGTGGGATAGGGCTGAGTATCGCGCTCGGGCTTCCGCTGGCTGTTGCCGCGTGCACTGCTGAGCACTCTCAAAGCTCGACCAACTGTTTTATCGATCGCTCACCAAGGCTGACGCCCGGGATACCCGCTCTCCTCGTAGGTCGAGTCGCCGCGGGAGCTGTGGCAGAAAAGTACCTCTACGAAGCATTCGGCGTCGAAATCGTCGCTTTCGTATCCTCTGTCGGCGCCGTGCACATCCCTCGCTTCCCTGGAGAGAAGCTGGCTTCAGAATCATCTGCCTCCAAAGCCACTTCCTCAAACGATGCGGCAATCGGCTCACATGCTGGAGCGGTGGATAACACGCTGGATTTAAGCGGGTTGAACGAGGACGAGATCCAGGAACCCCTGAGTAAAGAGTTCAGAAACTTGCTTGACAGCGTCACGAGACAAGAGGTGGACAAGGACGATGTGCGATGTCCCCACCCTTTGGCTGCAGAACGGATGAGACAGGTGAGCGAGCCAACAAGCCACGTCAAGGACCGCGAATGCTAACCAGCTGATGCATGATCCACTTTGGGCCGTCCTCCTTTCCCAGCGCATTTTGCTGGCCAAATCCAAGAACGACTCGATAGGCGGTACAGTGACATGCGTCATTCGCCGTGTTCCATCGGGGCTGGGGGAACCCTGTTTCGACAAGTTGGAAGCCAAGTTGGCCCACGCCATGTTGTCCATCCCAGCCACCAAAGCATTCGAGATCGGATCTGGCTTCAGAGGTACTGAGGTGCCCGGCAGCAAGCACAATGACGCCTTTGTTGAGAAGAATGGCAAGTTGGGAACAGAGACGAATTGGAGCGGAGGCATTCAGGGTGGCATTTCTAATGGCGAAGATATTTATTTCAGGTGAGTCCGCATCGATGAAGGAACAGCATTCGCCGCTGCGAGAGCGCCGAAGGTCTGGCCATTACGTCTCCCAGTAAGCAGTCGCTGATCGCAAAGCTCTGCTTTACCCTGTACACCCTGCGTGCCCCTTTGCGCGCGCTCAATGCAGAATCGGTTTCAAATCGCCGGCCACAATCTCTCAGGATCAAAAGACGGTTTCGTACACTGGCAAAGCAGGCGTACTTGCAACGCGGGGCAGACACGATCCATGCGTCGTTCCTCGCGCCGTGCCAATCGTGGAGAGCATGGCAGCCCTGGTACTCATCGACGCTCTTTTGGCTCAGGACGCTAGACATTTGGCAGCGACCAGGCTAGACAGACGCAATGTCCTCGATCTGCCAAAGAGCATGCGGTTGGAGGAAAAGGTCAAGCAGGAAGCTTCAAAGTAGATTGCGGTTGTCGTCAAGGCATACTCGACGCGCTCCAGCGGCGATTGGGAGCTGCATTTCGAACCATTTTACTGCAGCAAAGACGCGCTGATCGCATCGATTCGTTTGCAGAGCAACTACTGATTGAGAGAGTGCAGAATTGTGCAAAGTACTGAAGATGAGCTGATGGTACAAAAATTCCGAACGTGACCAGGCAAACACTTCATCTCCAGCCATGCGTCAAAGCTTGCTCGCGCCCATGGCATCCTTCTCCGCTGCTTCTTCTTTCTGGACCATGGCCCGCAGCAATTTACGAAGAACCTTTCCCTGGCGCGAACCGAGCCAGGTTGCGTTCGTGTCAGCCCGCTGATAGTAAGAAGAGTGATCGGATAACAAGCGCTCCATTGTTGTTACCAGATCGGCCGCATGACACTCACGCTAGGGGATACAGGTACAGCGTCGACGATTCGGATCCCGCCTCGCAGCTGTTTCTGCGCAGAAGCCTTGCGGGCCACAAAAGCTTGCAGTTCCTGCACGAGCTCCTCTGGCTCATTCGAGCTGTTCTGCACCTTGACTGTGGCATGAGAGGCACGCATTTCATGAGCACGAGTAAAATGACGCAAAGTAAGGTAGGTCAGCAGGCCGTGAAATACTCACTGTAAGCTCGTGGCAGCTCCGTCCCTTGCTTTCTATCGTAGATACCTATCACTCCCGCTTGGACAACTCTATATAAGGCGAGAAGGTGGATATTTGAGGACAGGTCACTCTCGTTCGCAATTTTCCAGTGCTCGCCAAGCAGGAAGCACTAACTTGGGGTGCGAAAGCAACAGACCTTCCAGCTCTGCTGGAGCCACTTGCCAACCTTTGTACTTGATCAGCTCTGCGGCAGGCGGGGGGCGAATTTCCAACGTCAGCCCGCTAGGAACATCATTGAAAGGTCACGGGATGCCGCAACGCTTCACCTTTGATGCGGTCGATGATCTGAGATTGGGACCAGAAGGTTCAGACGTTGATATTGGCACCCTGCACGACCTGTCATCAGAAAGGCCTACTCACAGTAAATTCGCCGCGCTTTGCATGGCAGAAGGAAAAGCTCAGCGGTGAGCACTGCGCCAAGGACGAAGTGGATCGCATGGCTCACTTCGTTTGCGAATACCACGTCGCCTGTTCTCAACCAGCCATCCGAAAAAGCTTCCTTGGTTGCTTGCGGATTTGCATGGTAGCCCTGCATAATGTTCGGGCCTCTGACCCACAACTCTCCGCTCTTGCCCCTCTCTACGTCTTTGCCAGATTCGGGGTCGACGATGCGAGCTTGCACAAAGGGTAGTATGTTGCCCACTGTCCCTGGTGTCGAGCCCGCAGCCAGTCCTAGACACCCCACCGTCGTTTCCGTCATTCCCCAACCCTGGCGAATATCCTCGATGCTGAATTTCTCGGCAAAGGCGACTTGCATGGCGGAGTCTAGAGGTGCCGCTCCGCATCTGATGGTCCTCACACTCTTGAGAGAATCTCGAGGAATGTCGGCGTTGGTCACCAGCATGGTGAAGACGGGAGGCACAAGTGATAGATCCGTGCAGCGCCCTTTTTGTGCTATCTGCAAGAATCTAGCTGGGTTGAATGAAGCCATGATGTGGATCGTGCCGCGGCGATAGATGGGCATGTGGATCATGAGGAGGAGAGCCATGGCGTGGAAGAATGGAAGAAATCCTATGCTTCTGACACCTCGATCGTACGCTCCTGGCGTGATGGAGATAATGTGACACATGGCTGCAATGTTGGAGTGGGAGATGGATACAGCTTTGGGCAGACCAGTCGTGCCGCTCGAGAAGGGCAGGTAGGCAACGCTAGAAGGATCCACCTCTCTAGGCTTTGCCTCACGAGCTTCTTCCGCGCTCCTCAAGCATTCCCGCCAAAATATCGTGCCATAGCCTACATGCGCATCCATGACGATGCACTGGCTCCACGTCGCTCCGCTCCTTGTTGCGAGACCGAGCAGCTTGCTGACACTGAATATCCTCACGGGCTTTGTCAGTCTGAGACAGTGGGAAAGCTCGTGCGTCGTGTATGCTGGATTGGCCAGAGCTACGGTGAGTCCAGCATACTGGGCTGCCAGCAAGGCGATGATAAATTGGATGGAATTGGGAAGAAGCAGCATCACGACCGAGCTTGCTGGGATTTGAGGATCTCGCATCAGGCCAGCGCCCAGACGCTCCGCGAGGACTTTGAGTTGGCCAAGTCTGGCACAGCGGCAAGGGAGCAAAAGACGTGTGAGCCAGTCGGCACTTTTTGGAGGGAGGGAGCGCACTCATGCCTCACTCACTTCCATTCCGTGCCATCCTTAGTGTCGATGAATACGACGTGCTCCTCGTCACCCTGTCCATCGCCCATCAGCAGACTCCAAACCGTCTTGGCAGTAGGTGGTGGAAATTGCTTGACCAGTTCGGAGCTGAAAATCTTGGTCTCAGCATCGTACACAGTCGGATTGAGCGGTGGCCCCTGCGATGACATGGTTGCGATTCCTTAGGATCAGGCAGGTCAGAGGTGCGTGTGGAAGAAAAGACTTGGTGCAATAGGCACAAAGGTGAATGAAGGTGGTTAGAAGATGCGGACCGCATCGAACCATCTACTTGCTTCGCGAGCGCATCAGTGCCAAGCGTGCGCTTCCGAGTGTGATTGTGATTGTAATTGTGATTGGAGCCAAACTTTGCCGGTGATTGCGAGGACATGTCCGAATCCAATCACACGGGTTGGACTCTCTGAAAGCGGGCTCGAGCTCCAACGTCCCATCCACACAAGAAGCGCTCATCAGGTCTGCCCGGTCTGAAAAGAAAGCGGGGTCCGCTTGGCGGTCTAGCCGGTCCGCTAGCTGCTGCTGCATGGGGCAAAGTGCGCGCGCAGTAGCGCTGCATGGTGAGTGGAGGTGCTGCAGGGACGGTGCGGGAGGTGGCGCGGCGCACACATGCTCGTGCGTCTCAAAAGGCAGCCAAGCGTCGGGCACAGGCCGCATCCTTAGCGCGGCAGTAGCGCGATCACTATCGGAGTGGACGTTCCCACGCTCCCGGCGCCCCGGCGTCTGCTGAAATTGGCTGATGAAGATCCACGACGGAATGCACTATTCACATTGTGAGGTGGGTGCGGGGTTTGTGCATCAGCATCGATTGCATCGCCCAGAATATCAAGACACTTCGGAACGGCATTGTGTTTGTCTTGAGCTTGCTTCCTGGCAAGCATGGGCCATTGCACGCGATACAAATACATGGAGGAATGCCAGGCTGAACTTCCCCAAGTCTTCCTTAGGCAGAACGCTATCACGATGCAGCAAGGCGGTCCATGCAAGCTCACTTCCGCTTGCCACTCTTCTTTCTCAAATGAGCCTCCTTGACCTTTTTAGGCATCTTGCTCTTCCTCTTCTCTCTCTGAGCTTCCTTGACCGCATTCTTCCTCTCCTTCTTCGCATCCCTATCCTCGTGCCTATGTCCTCTCGGCGCATGCGCGTGTCCTTCGTCGTCCGAAGAAGACTCGTCCTCGGATCCTTCGTCCTCAGATTCGTTGGAACTCGCTTGCAAATTCGGCTGGATGTAGTCCCGATCTTTCGAAGCTGGTAGACCCGTCACGTTGGCGTAGATGAGATCTTGACCACCCCCTGCCTTGACAATGTCCGTGTCCCTCTCTGGATCATAGACTTCATCTAGCGTTCGAGGGATATAAGAGGATTTGAAAACCGCCTCGTCCGATTCTTTCTCATCATGTCTTGGGTGCGCTCGGGCACTTGTGCTGGCACCGCCGACGCTCAACTCTAGTGCCGAGTCTGCAAGATCGTCGAGCTCGGCCTCTTTATCCATGATGCCTTCGAGCTCGCGCAGTAGCTGCTCATCGCTTTCTCCAGGGAGACGATCGTAGACTTCGATGGTAGCAAAAGGTCCGCGGATTGGCACGGCAGTCGTAGCCAGCTGATCACCTTGACGATCAAAAACCAAAATTTTGTCACCCCTTGGATCCTTTTGGTCCTCTTGACAGACCTCAAAAAATCTGTTGCCCACATCTTCTGCCCGAACAAAATTATCATAGTCGTCTCCCTCCTTTTCCAATCCTGCTCTACCGCCACTTCGCCTGCCTGCTGGATTTCTAATGATCCAATCGAATGTCCTCCGCAGACCCAAAGTCTTGACCCCACCGCGCTTCTTGAAGTAATCATCAACGTGCGAAATGTCTGCTCGGAGGAAGTCAAAGGCGGAGGGGTGGTCGTGCTCGACACTTTGACCCACGTCGATGATGTATAAATGCGAATCGTGGTATCTGGTTGACAATTGCGTGTGCCGACGAGGGGAAAGATGAGTGAGCGGGCAAGGCTCTCAGCAGCAAGGTGTCCGCAGTACTTACAGAACATTGTACTCGCTGAGATCTGCGTGTACGAGATGACACGCGTGGTACATGACCCTCATGGCAGTCACGCATTCCCTGTAAAGTCGCTCCCAGGTCCCACTTTCCTGCTGATCCACCAATTCCTCCGCATCCTTCAATCTTGGGCTCGCCCAGCCGTCTTTGCCTCCCAGGAACTGCATGACCAGCACGTGGTCTCTCAGCTCGATAGGTCTAGGACAACGTATACCCGCACTGACCAGCCTCTTTAGATTCCGCGCCTCCTTCTCTGCCCACATCTTGACCATCTTGCGAGGATTGTGGCGAGCGTAACCATGTCGAAAGCGGAACTCCCCCGAGACGTAGCGGTCGCGATCTTTGAAGACCAAGATGGAGGTTTTGAAAATCTTCAGAGCTACATTGCCTCCTCCTGCCAGGTGGCCGTTTGATGGATGGTGCATGACGCTAGCGTGTTTAGTCTGGTCATCGACCTCATCTCCTCTGGCAGGAGCGGGCGTCGTCGCATGGTACACATTCGCCTCTTTGCCCGTGCTGACCACCCCGTCGATCCGCTCTAGCGTGCCCTTGTTGAGCATCTTGAAGAGGATGGTGAGCGTTCTAGGATCCAGCACTTGCTGCTTCGTCGCTCTATCCGACTTGTCCCTGACCTTTCTGATCCCACCAACGCCCAGCGCCCCTTTACGGGGAACGTTGGTAGATAGAGCGCCCCCTGCGCTCGAAGACGGATCGTAGGCTTGCAAGATCTGCAGACGAGAGGAGAGGGAAGAGAGAGTCGAAGCGCTTGGTTGGAGTGCGGATGCGCCTAGGCCCAAGGTTTGCAGCGTAACAATGCGCGGAGGCTCGCAGCTTTCCACGCTCGAGGCTGCGTCTGAAGGGGCACTACTACGTGCGACGTCGGCCGCAGATCTGCCTGTATGCGCTTTGGGAGGAGGGGCCTTCGAAGTCGCGCCACCCGCTCGGTTCATCGCGGGCAATGGCACTGCTGTGGTGGATCGCGACTGAGCATTGCCCTGCGTGCTTCCGTCCGCCTTTGATTGATTGACCGCACCTCCGCTCATCTGTTGGCCTACGCGAGCGAGCTGCCTTGACCGGTTGTACGCTTTGGTAAAGTCTGGTGAAAAGGGGGAGCAGGAAGAAAGAGAGAGAGAGAGAGAGAGAGAGAAAGGGAGGGACGAGTGAGCACGTATGCGCCGGCATCCACACCGCACGCCCAGCCTTGTCTGCCAGACAACGACTCTGGTGGCGTGTATGCGTCCGAATTTCTCCCCGCTCATGCTGCCTCACCTCCTCTGGCCAAGTCCCAGTCTGCATCCTCGACTTTCCCAAAGCTGCTGATTTCGCTCTCCTCGTGCTCTAGCTCTTCCTGCTGATCAGCATCGTTCGGATCGATACCATGTTCCTCATACCACTTCCTCAGGTCCTCATCGTACGCGCCGCCCTCCTCCTCCTCCTCCTCCATCTCCTCATCATCCTTCTCCTCTCCGTGAAGCGCATCGTCAGCGACAGACCGAGGATACGAGGAGCGCGTATGGATGTCCACGTCTAGCGGCAGAGTTTCGTCATCGGGAGCGTCGGAGAATTGTGAAGCGGAAGGAGAAGCTTTGATGGAGCTGAGAGGCAGCGATGTTCGAGCTTGAGCTTCTAGCAACATCACTCAGCTCGATGTGGCAGTGGCAGCGGCAATAATGGCGGTGACTGTGAGTACTACGGGGCCTTGGGGCAGCCACGATGGGCTGGAGGGTGGGGATGTGTGCGCAATGAAGGCTGAGTGCGAATGTAGTTAGTTGGCTCGATAGCTACCTGCGTGCTCTCGCGACAGCGTCGGTGTCTCAGTCGTAGTCGTAGTCGTAGTCGTAAGTGATGAGGCTTGAGCTGTGCTGGGTTCAAATTGCACGTCGCCTGCTTGCTGCTGATGACCCTTGATCGAGATGGAGTCACGAGTGCACCCTCGGCTACCGCGGCCTGCAGCTTGCCTCTTTTCCAAATTTTGGACTCATATCTTGAATCAAGAATCAGAATCAATGAATCGGAATCAATTTTACGTTTGCTGTTTGGCACGTGACAAAGATTCCACATGCCCCGTGCGCGCGGGCGCGCACAGGCAGTCAGGCGTGACAAGGCGCGCGCTTGGAATCAAAATAATTAGTCACGAGTTGCCGATCGATGAGCGTGCGGGTGCTGCATGTGCATCTCTCGCACAGCAAAGCAAAACGAAGCGTACGAGGTACACGCAACTGTGACTCGGGCTCGTGATCTCCATCCACGACTCGTCATTCAATCAGCTTCCAACGCACTCACACTCACACGCACACGCACACGCGTCATTGTGAGGCGAGACGGGGTAGGCGCGCGAGGATGAGCTCTTCGAAGGCCAAGGCCAAGGAGCTTGTGGACGTCGTGGCGGAAAGGGTCAACAAGTCGATCGACGACGACATCGCCTCTCTCATGGATTCCTTTCGCGACATTGTGGGCCTGGCAGCTGTGAGTCCGATTCCGAGTCCGAGTTATGCGTGCACTCTGCTCTGCTCATGCCTGGCGAGGCGAGGCGAGGCGAGGCGCATACATGCGGGTCTCTATGCTCAACATCTTCATCTCGCTACCCGGGTTCACCCATTCCACACATTGCAGATCAGGGACAAGGATGCTTATCAAGCTACGCAGGATGGCATAGAGGCAGAGGCGAGAGCGCACAACATGGTCAGTCATCGCACCCAGACTCGTGTGTCGCTCAGCCCTTGCGCTCTCTCTCTCTCTCCCTCACCATTCCCCTCCCCTCCCCTCCCCTCCCACCCTCTGCCTCTCACTGAAACTCGCTTGCCCCCGCTCTCCACGCGCAGGTCAGAGCAGCTCAATCATTAACGCTCCTCTCGCATGCTCTCAAGCTGTCCCTCATCAACTCGCTCGAAGTCGTCGACAGCTCCTCTGCAGAGGTGCAATACCACTCGTCGAGCTCACACGAGACAGAATCGACGGCCAATCACTTCGTCGCGACCACTGTAACACCCAACGAGGAAGCGCGACGCTTGATTGGTGCCACAAAAGAAGAGCGCAAAAAGTGTTTCCAGCTTCTCGCATCGCTGGGCTTGGAACAGGTCTTCGATGCTGTGGAGGTTGAGCAGGAAAGTGAGGGAGAATTGCGCTCGGATGAGGAGGTGGAGAGCTTCACAGGAGATCGCGGTGCAGCAGCAGCGATCGCTGGACTCGTTGGCGCAGCGCAGCGTGATTCTTTGGTCCTTGGGCAAGATGCGGAGCCAGCAGCAGAGTCATTAGAAAGTGGTCCTGCTCAGCCATCATCTGCAACGCAGGCTGGTGCTTCCAACGCAAACGACACAGCCGTGCAAAGCGCAACGCAGATAGCGCAAGCTGACGATGTGATGGCAGGACTTGATGATCGAATCTCAGAAACGCTCGGAACACCGCCCAAAAAGTCAGACGGTGGCGGAGCGGAGGAAGATGCGGAAATGGAGGATGTCGAAGTAGGTTGATCCGCATTCAAGAAACCCGGTCCGTCTTCGCGTCTTTGCCAAATGGTCGCAAGGCTAGCTGCGACTACGGCAATCAGAATCTTGCTCCTGATGCTGCTGTGTCCGTAACGCCGAACAGACGTCGCCCCAAACCAAAGAGCGCAAGCCAGACTTCCTACCGACCTGCTTACCTCTGTCGACGGCCTCATACTAGCACGTTGTCATTGATTGCATGACCAATGCTCGTGATAAGGACAGCCGCAAGCACCATCATGGGACACGAAGATGCCTTTTCAATCGGTAACCACCAGCGCCAAGAGAACCTACATCGCCATCTCTCAACATCCAGAATACTAGCGGAGATATTCCGACGTCACCCTTATCTCTACATTTCGTCAAGGCTGAGCTGAGCTGGGCTTTGCAAGCACGTTGAGAATTCGAGGGGATTGTCTGCGAATCAGATCGCAGACGATCGTCAAGCGAGAGTCGACTTCTGCGGAGGTGGAATCGCCTGGCCCTCCCAGAGAGCAAAGGCACGAGCGATATGGTCTGGGCTGAGTCGAGGCAATCGAATTTTGTTCGTGTATCGATGCCGAGCTGCCCATCCTCACATGAGGCATGAGCGCATACGAGATTGACACAATGGTTGATTTCTATAGATGTTGTTTGTGTGCTTCAAACGCGTCGCACCGTCATTGCCCGGCCGGGTTTGAGTGACGCTGTCTAGACGCCCGGGTCTTGCCACGGAGCATTACCGACGCCCTTCGAGCGTGAAGCGAGCGCAGACTCTGATACCAGTCTCCCGTGCGGTTCGGAGATGAGGAGTTGGGCGGAATTGTTGCGAAAGCCTCATCAGGTACGTGGGTGATCGCGCCACCTACGCCTCATTGCCGCGGCCAGGTCGAGCGGGTACCTCGTGCTCCGCCTTTCCTGCTCAATGCTGCCGACGCCAGCAAGGCGCAACGGACAAGCGACGGCAAGTGAATCCTGGATGTCGAGCATGACTTTGCAGCCCTCGTGAAGCGCGACTCGTCTCTCAGCGCTGCGACTCGTATTCATCGTACTCAATTGTGAGTATGTCGCACTTGAACGCGTGCGTGCGCGCGCGTGTCCGATGACGCGTTTTTCGCACATTGGCGCGTGTCCGATGACTAAAAATGCTCCTTTCTCCATCAATTCGGACTCAATCTTGCTGCCGATTGTACAGGAAGAAGCGTCTGCTAGTGTAGAGCTCGAATATGGGGTCAAATAGCCAAAAAAGCCAAAATT
This sequence comes from Ceraceosorus guamensis, assembly GCF_003144195.1. Lineage (NCBI taxonomy): Eukaryota > Fungi > Basidiomycota > Exobasidiomycetes > Ceraceosorales > Ceraceosoraceae > Ceraceosorus > Ceraceosorus guamensis. Next base: position 17,190 of record NW_020290140.1, on the reverse strand, counting down.
GGAGCAAAAAAAGGTCCTACCCGGATTCGAACCGGGGTCATTGGTATTTCAATCTCAAAAACCAAGGTGCTAACCGCTACACTATAGAACCTTGGAAATTAAGGTTTTGGTGGCTTACCAACAGCGCAGACTGTCAGCTCCCGCGCTGAAACCTTAATTCTGATCGTTGCAGAATACCACGTTGCTCCATCGGCTCTGCTGGCTCAGACGACAAGCGCTGGAGCATCTGCGTAGCCAATATCCTTTGGCGCATTCTTGATTGATGTGCTCAGCTCTCGATATTAGATACGGCATCGAGCTCGAGGCGTCCCTCAATGGGCGTTCAGACAGTCATAGTTGTAAGTCCACACCTCGTTTGATCGAAGAAGCGGCCGGGGAGATCGACGCGTTCTCAATTGGCATTTGGTACGCCGCGGGTACGCTCCCGTGTGCACGGGAGGTGCGGGTAACAAATCATGGGCGCGGCGCGTCCAGCACCCTGACTCTTGACTCAAGGCTCAAGGCTCAAGACTCACGACTGTCGCGCCGTTTATATTCAGATTTATCTTAAGTATCAACTCGTGAGTCGTGACTCGCGACCCGCCGACTTAGGATTTTGAATGAAGACTTTGGCTGCTGCTGCTGCTGCTACCGATGTACATCTTTCATTCTTGATTCGTGATTCAAAATCTCACATCGCGCGCGAGGGCCAATTTGTATCTTGATGCATGCATGCATATGGGCGATGAGAGCTCCGAAGGCGCAGCAGACGCGCCCACGCAACCATCAGGAAAAGAAGAGAGAAAAAAAGTTTGGTGCGCGCGCAAGGCCTCACGCTGAAGGCGCAGTGTATAGCGCCCGCGCAGCAGCACGAAGGTGAGTTGCACGCGCTCGACTGGGCTGCTGCGATGGCTGGCAAGCGCAAGTCACAGTGGATCGCAGCTTTGCAGGCATCCTTCTCGACCTCCAACCCCGCCAAGCCCTTTCCCACTGAAAAACCCCATAAAAAAGCCGACGTCAGACAAAGCAGAGTCGTGTGCGAGTGTTTGTGCTTCAGATCAACACCCACGCTCTTCGCTGCCGACGACGATCGACGAGATATAAGCCCAGTATAAGAAAAAGATTTCAGGTGAGCAGAAGCGCAGCACAGCGCAGCATTTCCATACGGCCTGCGTATGCTCCTTCGACTGACCGTTCGACCCGCTCACCTCACGCTTCTCCTTGCCTGCTCTTCGTCGCCGTTCATGTCTGCCGCGACATGGACAGAAAAAATCCGAAAAAGCGCAGAAAACCACGTCCAAGGCGTTCGATCAGGCTCACCTTGCGCTGACTCGCACTAGAGATCAGCATACACGCGACGAATACACGCAGTGAGTGTGCAGGGCGGAGGGGCGAACTCGACAGTAGTTGCGACAGTAGCTGTGAGGTGTCTCACAAGGGAGCCTCGCATGTCGATGCGTGCCATTGATGGCTTGCTGGGTGGTGTGCGCCCGATGACTGCGTCTGTGCGCGCCCTCTCCTCTCTCTGACGCCTGCGCTGCTTGGCCCTCTTCCAGAACGACAACCGCCATCCCACTTTAATCAACCTTTTTCTTCTCCAATTCCAAAATGTCTGCTGTCGCTTCACCCGCAGCAGCTCCCAGTGAGCTCCCCAAGCCCACCGAGCAGCCGGCTGCCGGTGAGGGCCAAGCAGCGGCTGCGACCGCTACCGAGAGCAACGGCGACAAGCCTACCGCTGATGGCGAGACCGCAAAGGCTGCCGAAGCCGGTGGCGCCGCAGACACCAACGCTCGCAACACGAACAGCAGCAACGACAACTCTCAACAGCCGAACACGAGCTTGTACGTAGGAGAGCTGGACCCTTCAGTCACTGAGGCAATGCTCTTCGAGATCTTCAACATGATCGGACCAGTCGCCTCCATTCGTGTGTGCCGCGATGCCGTCACTCGTCGCTCGCTCGGCTATGCTTACGTCAACTTCCTCAACGCCTCTGATGGTGAGTGTCAATTTGAGAAAGGGTGCACATGAGCTCAGAGTGTAGTCCGCAGCGATCTGACTCGTCAACGCATCTCATCGCAGGCGAGCGGGCCCTTGAGCAGCTCAACTACTCGCTTATCCGCAACCGCCCGTGCCGCATCATGTGGTCGCAGCGTGACCCTTCGCAACGCCGCACCGGGCAGGGCAACATCTTCATCAAGAACCTTGATGAGGCCATCGACAACAAGGCTCTGCACGACACCTTTGCTGCGTTCGGAAACATTCTCTCCTGCAAAGTTGCCATTGGCGAGGGCGGCTCTCTTGGCTACGGGTTCGTCCACTACGAGACTGCCGAGGCTGCTGACAACGCCATCAAGCATGTCAATGGCATGCTGCTGAACGACAAGAAGGTGTTCGTCGGTCACCACGTGCCGAAGAAGGAACGCCAGCAAAAGATCGAAGAAGCTCGCGCGCGCTTCACCAACGTGTTTGTCAAGAACCTCGACCTCGAGGTCACGCAAGAGCAGTTTGAGGAACTATTCAACAAGTATGGCCCAGTCACCTCTGCTGCTCTGTCTGTGGACGACGAAGGCAAGAGTCGCGGGTTCGGCTTTGTCAATTACCAGGATCACGAGCACGCTCAGAAGGCTGTAGACGAGCTGCACGACACCGAGCACAATGGACAAAAGCTGTTCGTCGCTCGTGCGCAAAAGAAGACCGAGCGTGAGGACGAGCTGCGCCGCTCGTACGAGGCTGCCAAGAACGAGAAGCTGTCGAAATTCCAGGGCGTCAACCTGTACCTCAAAAACATCCCAGAAGACTTTGATGATGAGCGTCTGCGCGAAGAATTTGCACCTTTTGGCACCATCACTAGCTGCAAGATCATGCGCGCACCCTCTGGCGTCAGCCGCGGATTCGGTTTCGTCTGCTACTCGGCGCCGGATGAGGCCAACAAGGCGGTCACAGAGATGAATGGCAAGATGCTGGACAACAAGCCGCTATACGTTGCTTTGGCCCAGCGCAAGGATGTGCGTCGTCAGCAGCTCGAGGCTCAGGTCATGCAGCGCAACCAGCTGCGTCTTCAACAGTGGGCTGCGACTGTCGGTGCTGCGCCCGGCTATCCTGGAGGCGCTAATGGTGCTCCCATGTACTATCCGCCTGCTGGATTTGCTGGTCAACCCGGAGCTGGTATGCCAGGACGTCCTCGTTACGCGCCTGCGGGCATGATGCCTCAAGGTTTCCCTCAAGCTACTCCTTACGGCCAGCCCCCCGGCCAATTCCCCGGCCAAATGATGGGAGGACCTCCCGGATACCGTGGACCTCGCCCTCCTCGTGGCGCTGTTCCAGGTGGCGTGCCTGGTGGTGTTCCTCTCCCAGCCGGTGCTCGTCCTCCTGGAGGACTTGCTAACGGTCAGCCTCCTCGTCCCAATGGCTTGCCAAACGGCGCTCCCATTCCAGGACGTGGCATTCCTGTTCCCGGTGCTCGCGGTCCGGGCGCTGGTCGCCCTCAGGCCTCTCCTAGTGCTCAACCTGCTCTCACCGCCGCTGCTCTTGCCAACGCCGGCCCAGAGGAGCAGAAGCAGATCCTCGGAGAGGCTCTCTACCCTCGCATCAAGCAGAGCCACGATGCTCTTGCTGGCAAGCTCACTGGTATGCTTCTCGAGCTCACCACCAGCGAGCTGCTTCACCTTCTCGAGGATGAGGAGAGCCTCAACGCCAAGGTCGACGAGGCTCTCGAGGTGCTCCGCGAGTTTGAGGCTGCTGAGGCACAAGGCCAGCAGTAGATGTTTCCCTCCATGATCAAGCGACCGCGCAACGAAGCGAGTCACGATCTTTTCCATGCCCACCTTCCATAGCCACCATGTCGTTGCGCATTCGTTCGCGACTGTTTGCACACAGCCACAACCCGCTTTTCGGCGTCGCGCGAGTCTCGTCTGCCGGTGTCCGTTCGCATCCACGTGAAGCAGCTGTACGCACATCAGCCGAGCTCTGAATCGAATTGTGCCTTGAGAAAACATCATTCGCGTGAGATTTAGCTACATACTTTAAAATGCAGCAAGCTTTCCAATCGTTCGGTGAGATGGCACCTTAGCCCGCCTGATGGTGATTGAGAAACGGATATCACGCAAGGAAAAAGAGGAATAAGAGGCAAGTAATGTCATTCGCACGAAGCCTCGGACATGAGCAGCCACTCGAATTGGTCAGCGCCCTCAGTGAACTGCGATATTCTCGGCGAATCCTGAACAACCTCGGCACTGCAGCGCGCGGGTTTTTGCCCTCTCCACCCGTCCATAAACATCGCATCGTCGTCGACCGGAAGGCAACCAAGCGTCCCCACCTTTCTACGCGCGACAAATATGTACATTGAGTCTTCTTCGTCTTGAGCTTCTTGCGTGCTGCCGTCGGACTGGCTGGTCGCAAAGGCTGGCGCTGTTCCCTGTGTTGTGGTGATGTGCGTCTCATGCAGATGGCGTGCTGGAGCTGGAGCTGGAGCTGAGATGCTCTCATCGAGTTCAAGGTGCGATCTTCTGCGGCCGAAACGATCCCACTCGGTCCAAGGATCTTGCGATGTTGATAAGCTTCGAATGCCTTGTTCAGCTTTCGCCTTCGTCGGCGATGCGTCATTGTAGGGCAAGCCTGTGTGCGAGCGTTTCCGAAAGCGGACTGGCTCAAAATCGAACCAGGTTCCGAACGCTGTCCAGAATGGCTGCTCTTTGATCAGAGACCGCACTTTGTACGAGATTAGCACCAGCGGACTTGTGGCGTTTCCGCCGCTGTCCAATTTCGCCGAGTCACCGAAGCCAGACCGCGACGCCAAGTCGGTGAGCCAGACGAGCGTCCTGAGCAGGCTAGGAAGTAATTCGGGAAAGTAAACGAGGTCTGAGCAGACGATGTGGGTGAGCTTGTTCTCATCGTGTATATCGTTGATCTCGTCCTTGAGCGCCTGCACGGCAGGTGAGGAGCCCCATGGAAGCGGCCTGACGTGCAGCTCGACCGACCGTCTGATCTTGCGGACAGCATCGACGGCAGCAGCTTCTTCGTGCTCCTTGCGCTGCGAACTTGAATCGAAACCAGCCAGACCTGCATTTCGTCGCAAAAGCGGACAGACATTGTCCAAGTCGGTGAGGAACAATCTCGCAGGTGAGTGCGGCAGAGTTGAGGAGGAAGCGTGACCATCTGACGCGATGTGTCGCTGCCTCGAGGAAGCGTGATGGCCCTCGAGCTGGATGGCCAAGTGCAGTCCCACGTACCCTGCGCCACTGCCAAGCTCGACAATGTTGGAGCTGCGTGCAGTGTTTCGCAAAGTTTCACGAGTACCGTCATTGGCGAAGAGGTCGCATGGCGGATCGAACTCTATGCGATCGGGCTGTTGGGGCCGCAGATAGAGCTGCATGAGGTACGCTGCTTCCCTTGAGCCGCGTGGACGCCACGAGGATCTGAAGATTTGTCAGTTTGACGAGGGACGTGCGATGTGCTCGCCGTGACTGCCTCGCTCACCAGATTCGCCCGGCAATGCCGAACTCTCGAATGTCTGTCGCCGAGTCCGTCCTCCAGTCCTGGCCAGGCCTTTCCAAGTTGTGCACATTTTCTGCCACTGCTGCGCTCTCGGGGTCAGATCCCGCTTCCGCTGCGACCGCACGGAGAGGCTTCTCAGCAGCAGACGCCTTGCCCCACCTCCGTCCCGGAGCGGAGGGATGTATGCGTAGACCTGTAGCGGGGAAATTTGGATCCGACATGATGCAAACGTGCTTGCTTACACCCAGCAGCGATCTGAATCAATGTGTCTCTGGAGTGGTCAGTGCATCATCCCACAGCCAGCCGACGCCTTGAAGGTGGACGCCGCGAGTCTTGAGTCTTGAGTGTGGAAGTACAAAGCAAAGGTTGTAGCGCGCCGCACTCGATCGCGTGAGTAAGTCTGACCGCATATATTTATGGGATCACGCGAATTTGTATCAAATGTGAATCATGAATCAGAATGAATCGTGAATGTGGGCGCGTGACCGGCCCAACCGCAGCGCGCGTGCACGCCGCCGTCGGTCATGTCCGCGGACTTTCGCCGTGGCACGCGCGCGGGCGCTCCACCGCGGCCGAAACACACCTCGCACGGACGGGCATGCGTGCACTCGAGTCACACTCCGTGACTTCATTGACTCGTTGGCTATCACAGTCGTGAGTGACGGTGACTCCATCACTTCACGCTCACGACTCGCACTGTGACCCGCCCTCGCCCTCGCACTCGCAATCGCCCTCGCACTCGCCCTCGCCCTCGCCCTCGCACTCGCACTCGCACTTGCGACTCTTGACTCGGACACGCAACTCGATGGGAGTAAATGGCGAGTGTGAGTGGCTTCGTCATCATCGTATCCTCTCGCGCAGCGCCAACGAGCACATCAACCCGACAGCAACAGGAGCGAAGCCTTCAACAACTCTTCTCCCAGGCAGTCTCCGCCAAGCGAGCCATCCATCATGACATCCCTCGCTCCCACACTCTCCACCATTCCCGGCACACCTCCTGCATCGGCTACTCCATCGGCCATCAACTCGCCGCGCGGTCGCTCAGACAGTCTGGAAGATGTCAGGCATGGTGCGAGTCCCCTCGCGAATCGCACCGCAAGGCCCTTCTACTCTTCCAGCGGCACCTCCAGCTCGAGCTCGAGCTCGCATCCGCTCTCCAGAAGAGTCAAGGAGATCCTCTTGGCACCGCCGCCAACCGAGCAAGAAATGCTGGAAACGCGTCAAGCGCTGGATCAAATCGGGGAGGCTTACTCGACTTCGACCGCGAACGCGAATGGCGAGAGGAGCCATCCTAGCGTAACGCCTAAAGCTGCGACCACCGTGGACTTGGAACGAGCGAGAAGGCGCTTGGATCGCGATTTGAGGCGAGATGCCGATCGAGCTGCCAAGGATTTTCAAAAGGTGTTGGGCGGCGTGGATCGAGTGAGTGGTGGAGCTGATGTGCACGGCTGTGGTGGACTCGGTGTAGCCTGCGCTGCGCTGCTGAGCACGTCGGTGCGAGACAAGGCCGAGGACAAAGCCGAAGGATGGTAGACTGCCGCATACATCCCACCTCTGAGCGCCTTGCGATGGCCACGGAAAGGGTGCTGATGATTCAATTCTGTGCCGTCCTTCTCTTCTGCACTGCGTACACCTCAGGCCCTGGCTGCTTTGGTAGCTAACAACGAAGCAATGCACGCCGCAGTCAACGACGTCGATGCTCGCCTGCACGCCGCTTCCGTCGCCAGCGCTCATTTGAGGGAACATGCCTCCGGTCTGAACAGGCAGAGGTGAGTGTATGCGCATCGAAAAGGCGCAGCTTATTCCCCCCTTCAGCATCGCTAAGGAGCCTTGACCGCACCGATGACCTTTCGCAGAAGCACCGCGGAGAATCAGAGGCAGATCCTGCAACTCTTCCTCCAGCGCTTCACTCTCTCAGCAGACGAGACGAACAGCATCTACTCCCGCGATATGCCTGTGGGCGCCGAGCTGTTTCGTACGATGGACAGGATTGAAAAGATACGCAGCGACTGTCAGGTCCTGCTCGTGGGACGCGAAGTGGGAGAGAAGGGCGGCATGCGTGCAGGGTGAGCGTCGGTGTGCTGTTGCTAGTTGTGAGAGAGAGACGCCTTTCATCTGACTTGACTCTACACTCGTCTCCCCAACGCATCAGCATGGATCTGATGGATACGACGGCGACCCAACTTGATGCTGCGCAGAATAAGATTGCTCGTTGGCTTTCGTTCGAGTTCCGACAGCCGCCCCGAGACGGTATGGAGGTGGGGCCTGCTATGAGGGAATCGGTCAAGCGGCTCGAGGCCCGACCTGATCTGCTCAGGTGAGGTGCTCGCATAGCACGACTCGTACCACTCATCACTCACGCTTTCTCGCCTGCTGCGGTAGATCTGCATTGCAAGTCCTGGCTGGAACGAGGGCAACTTTTCTCTCCCAAGCATTCCACGCAGCACTCACACAAGGCGGTCCAGCACCCTCCTACCTGCCTCGGCCTATCGAGGTGCACGCGCACGACCCCCAAAGATATGTGGGAGATATGCTGGCATGGGTGCATCAATCCGTAGCTTCAGAAAGGGAATTCCTGATCGGTCTCTTTGGACGAGAAGAGGAAGAGGTCAAAATCGGCAGGAGAGTTGGCGAGAGGAGGAAAGGCATAGAGAGCGTTGACTGGTCCAGCGCGACACTGAGCAGCGGAGAGAGAGAGACAGAGAGAAGGGTGCGGGAAGTGCTAGATCGAGTGATGGAAGGGTGCGCCCGGCCGCTCAAGGTACGTTGCTTGTATGCATGCCTGGCGAACATTTGCTGATAACCCCTGATTGCGCACGTCTCACGTCTGACAGCTACGAATTGAACAGACAGTCTCCTCTCAAGAGGGTTGCATCACTTCGTTCCGGCTCGCAAGTCTTGTGCACTTTTATCACATCACGATGGAACGGACGATCGGGACCAAGGCTGCTCTCAGTAGGATCCTTAGAGAGTAAGTTCACCGCAAGCCTCCGCGCCGAGCAGCGTCGGCGGCGGCGGCGGCTGACCAGGCGCCTCCATCCTCTACGCCCAGAATCAGCGCCACGTCGTACGAGTCCTTCCTCTCTACCCTGGATCGGCAAGCTCAAGGATTGGAACGCTTTGCTTCGGGCCCTCAAGCGGACTTGAGAGCGCCGCCTCCTTTGCTGGGCGCTTCCAGCACGCTCAAGGAGCTCTTAGCTGTCCATCACTCATCCATCTCCGAACAGGACCAGTTCGGTAACGCGCTGCCCTTGATGGGCCAATCCCGCGCGCCAACAGGTCCTAGTCAGCCTGATGAAGCGCGCGAGGCGGATCCCATGGAAAGGGTGCTCAGCAAGCTTGTGGATCCCATGCTTGAGATGTGTGCCCGCATGGCAGAAGTGCACATCAAGAAGGTATCGAGGAAATCGGAAAGCTTGGCGAATTGGGAGGCTGCCATCTTTTTGTGCAATTGTTTCGCGCACGTCAAGGTGAGCAGTCCCATCTTTGGCTTTCTGCCTGCCTGATGTATAGCTGATGCGCCTCGCTTCCTCTTGCCTCAAGACAATCCTTGAGCCTTACGCTTTTGCAGCCATGGCCACCGACAAGATTTTGAGCTGCATTCGCGACCAGATCAAAGACCTAATCACCGCTCATGTGAGTCGATGCCGATCACGCTCCGCATGCTTCGCTTAGAAGTCACTAACCTGATCACGGTCCATTTGCTTCTATGCGCTACCTCTAGCATGGGCAACTCAAAAAGGAAAGCGGCCTTGAACCTCTATTGACTGCCATCGAGGCAAGACCCACCGGGGTAAGTTTGCCCTACTATTCCTTCTGTTGAATGCACTGCGCAATTCTGGAGAATGCACCTAATCATTCACAACGCCTTCGCCAAATCCAATCCAGGCTACTCTCGCATCCCAGACTGCTTCATCGCCTGCTGCTGTTCGATCTTGCTTGTCGACCTTCGACGTCTTCCTCAATTCGAGCTCGTTGGTCGACCCCGCACCTTTGAAGCCAATCTCAGATCCAAGTATCAGGAGTCAGATACAGAGTGGCGCCCTCCACCTGTTGGCCAGGGATTACGAAATCATCGTCGCAGAATTGCGGAAAGAGGATGGTGCTCCAGCGTCGGATGCGAACTCAGCCCTGCTTCAGAGGAGTCCCATGGATGTTAGATTGTTGCTCGGGCTCGACATTTGAGCATCTCGCTCGTCTCGACCGGTTCTTGGGTGGTACAGATACGGTACAGAGGCAAATGTATAAATCAACATGGCGGTGCGCATTGACACGCAATGACAGGGCTACGTCGAGTTGGAGGCTTCATTGTGCTGACGTTACAAGAGCATTAGAGAGCGGGCACAACGCGCACCAGTCTGATTCGCGGACGCCCGGAGATATCGGACCAGCCTGATCGCAGACATTCGACAGCTCGAAAGAGTCATCGCATTGGTGAGCATCGCTCGCCCATTCAAACGGAGTTCATACGAGAGGTGAATGAGGTAGAACCCGCTCCCGCTTGGCACATCATCAGTCAAAGTGGGGCCGTGCCGCTTAGGACCCGTGTGCTGCGCTGGTAGCCTCACGCTATATGCGCCGCTTGTCATGCACGATTTGCGGCGCCGCTCGATCGCCTCAGCGCAAGGATGCACATCCACAGCAGGTGGGCGCAGCTGGCGCATGCGGCTGAACAGAGGCGGTTTGGCGGCGCGTAAAGGGTTGCGAGTAGAGTGTGACATGGAAGCCCCACAGAGTCCACGCAGCCAATCTCGCTGTGCGAGGCAGATGGGCGTGATCGAGCGTCTCGCCCGAGGTGCACAGCCAAGCGCGCGACTACTGCCGCCACGCTTCCGATCCACCCTGTCTCACTACCACCACATCAACATAATAATCCCGCCATTGTCTCTCGTTTGTGTCATCTGCAAGCTGCCATCCTGTCAGGAGCAGTGCCTATGTGCACTAAGTGTGGAGGTAGGAGCTGGCTCAGGTGGTCATGCGGGTAGTCCCATCCTTCTGCAGTGGAGTGGTGACGGCTGGTCGGTGACCCGTTGGCTCTGAGCCCACATGTCATGGGTTACTGTCTGCTGGCATGGATGGTGGGCTCGAGATTGCAGATGATGCGGTGCTAGTATGGAAATGGACTAGCTGCTTGCCAGGTTGCGATGCTGACACTGCTCTATTCTTGCCAGGATTAGGATGGTTCAGCTTGCTCACATGCTGCCGGGATGCAGCAGTGGTGTCCTGCGTTGGCCAGCCCATCAATGCCATGCAGGACAGATCTGGGAAGTGGGCGTGTGCTGGAAGACACAGAGAGGGCGTAGTCTGGGGAGCGTTGGCAGCGTATCCCAACAGGTTCGACGGGACCTGGGCTAGGTGGCGCTAAGCGTCACTTTTGCTAGAGATGAGATTGTATCGACATCCATGTGTGGTAGGGCAGGCGCTTGTCGTCTCGCCCTCCACGCGGTCGATCTCTGAAGCACTTGTGGTCGCGTTGGAATGCATAGAGACACGAGGGCAAGGGAAGGAGCCTCGACGGGACAGAATTGCCTCCTACCCAGCAGGCGAGTAGTCCCTTTCTTGCGCTGTTTCTGGTTGCCTTGTAGCTGACACCTCGTCAATCTCCGGCTGCGTGTCCGCCATACGCTCCGTTCGCTTCGGCGCCGTCCAAATTGTTGACTTGCACTTCGTGCTCTTTGTGTTGCATTTGTACTGCTTCGATCAATGTATGCGGTTCCCCACGGTTAGTATTGCCGATGGACGTTACGTCTTTCGGCTGGTGGCTGCACGTACTTCCTTTGTGAACAAAGCTGCGCGAGGCCTAAGTAGAGCTCAGAGCTTCAAGTGTTGCTTCACACGTCAAAGACGTTCGTATAATCCAAGGTACGGAAACAGGAGCACCGCTTGGTTGTCCATGGGGCGGTGACGCTCCAAAAGATGCGTCTTGCAGGCGGGCTCAAAAGCAGACAAAGAGTCAGAGTCAAAAGTGCCGATGTCCCGCTGTTCTAGCTGCGATGGATGGCCACAAAGAGGGTGTGTGACCGGTTGCGATGCGTCTCGTTCCCGAAACTGCAAAGTGCGTCTTGCATTCACGATTTCGGCGTGCAAAGTCTCCCGACTGATGATCAAGTCGTGATCGAGGGGTCGGTCTGGACCAGATCAGCGCGCAGACGGGAGAACCGGCAAGTCCATATCGCGGCCTTACTCTGGTCTGCTGCTTTGCTGCAGCATTGTCGCATTCGTGAATGTGATTTTCTTGTATGATCAGTGGGCCTTTCTTGAGTGACGGCATTTGGCGATTATCTTGTCTCAACTGTCCTTACAATCCTCTTCGCGACCTGTTTTTGCCACCGTCATGCACCAGCTGTCCTCAATTCCCGACGGACATCAGCGAGCATCCGCTCTCCAGTGCATAGACAGTCAGGAGGCCTTGAAAGATGCCGGTGTCAGATTTTCGGACCACAGGTCTACGCATATATCCCTCCAGTTCAGGACGGAGGTGGACGAAGGGTGTGCAGGCTGCTGAGACGACTCACTTTGTGCTCCACCATCTCGAGCCAACGATGAGAGGCGCGACACTGTGGCCAACACATACAAGCCGAAAGATAAGGCGGTCCGCAGACTGATAATACAGCCTCACTTTGCATTGCGAAGACGATGCAGTAGTAGACTTCTCGTTGGAGACGCACTCTTCCACAGATAATGGCGGGACACGGACGCAGAAGGCGCACCTGCGAGGTGCACCATCTTCATGAAACTCGTTCGCTCGACACCACAGTCAAAGTATGGGCCTCCGCTACTGAAAAAGAGGGCTACCACAATAATGCCACGATAAGCCACCTTGAAATTAAGACTACGACCCGGAAACGTGTCCGCTCCGCCCGGTGCGGGGTGTCCCCCAGATCGTCTGTAAACGAATGACCAGCAGTAAGTAGCACATTCGACACCTACGGAAATGACGTCTGGCTGCGGATGCCAAAAAAGCTAGGGAACCTGCCTATAGATGCGACACACACCGCCATACACCACCGCCACGTCGAAACACCACTCCACAGCAAGTCTGACTTCATGCGGGACGTCCCCCTTGTTTCAAATGAATGCGTATATGCATGCGTCAACTCAGACTGCGATTGCTCGGCGCCTACGCTGACGGGTGAAACACCACGAGTCATGGTCTGCCAGGGCGCTTTGAAGCGCGTGCTACGGTGCGCCCGATGTGACCTTTTCCTCCGTCACTGAATGCGCGCAGCTGGACGTGGACCAGATGATGGTGCACGGATCACTGAATGCTCTCTGGCCGGTCCAAGAATAGGTCATCATGGAGAGCGACGACGACAAGGTGATGATGTGTCAACAAGCAGGACAATCACCAAATGCAGATAGATGCACACGCTCATGCAAAGATTGCGCGCGCTTCCTGGGGTGCTGGCAGTCTGATGAGTGTAGCAGTCTCCCCTAGTAGCTATACTGTACCGGTATAGCTGCTGCATGGTCCTTCTTAATGAGGACGCGTGCGCGCGGCGCGCTTGCCGATTTTTCCGTGCAAATTAGTCGGGCACTTCAACCGCCCGATGAGCCGTGAGTCGTGAAGTACAAAAAGCTGCTCCGCAACGTCCTTATAGTATTCGTTTGCTACGCGCGCGCGTCATTTGATTGCATGTGTGCATATGCATGCTGCATGCGATTGCTACGCGCCTGTCATTCACGATTGTTTACATATATGCGTTTGCTTAGCGCGCGTCACTGCGTGTGCATCTGCGTTTGCTAAAAAAGGAGGCGCCTGACACTCAGCACATGCTGACCCACATTCAGATTACTCGCACCCCATTTCCTGTGCCAGCAAACACGCGCAATTCTCTGACTCACTCTCCCTCACACACGACACTCTAAGATGCCCTTCTCTTATGCTACAATTCACTTTGTGCACAATGGGGCTTCCAACTACAATTCAAACAGCCCTGTTACCTCTGAAACTCACTTGACCAAGAGCAGGTCTAATTTATGCAAAAATGTGTATACCGGGACTGCTGTGACTCCCAGCTGCGCAATCGCCGCGCCGCATGTCTTGCTTGACCCCCGCAAGCCAGCGCGCCGCACGCCATGGCATATGCTCGACCACCGCGCATGCCCGCCGCACCGCATGTCTTGCTCGACCACCGCGCATGCGCACCACGCTGCGCACGTAGCCCACCGCCGCGCCCCTCACCGTATCCAGAATACGCCCTGCTGTGAGTCAGGGTAAATCTTGGGGCCTTGTAGATGAGTATCTTAGGGTAATTAGGGGGCCATGGCTCTACTCACCAAAGCGGCCAGGCGTCACATGTGGAATTGGCCTTGCCGAAATGTCTGCCTAGTTGAACGTACATGCTAGCTAGCTTTTGCTATGCCTAAGAGTGTGGATCACACTCCGCAACTTTAAGGGTGCAGCACACCATGTTGGTGCGGTCATGCGAGTCAGGGAAGAAGCAAAATGGTCCTCTTCCGATATGCATGTCTTGCCACCATGCTGAGCCTCTACTAATCCCCCTTATTGGCGTCGGTAGACGGCAGAAATGGCTTTCAATACCGCTGTGACCGACTTTCGAGGAAGGCGATGCCTCTCCCACCAGTTGCCCCATCACCGCGACAAGCAATGACGAGTGCGACTCCCGAGCACGTGCCCTTGACAGCGGCGCACATATCAAATGTTCGGCGGTCTCTATCTACAAACGCGGCTGTCAATACAGTACCTGACACGTTGGGCACCAGGTCTGATCCGGGGTGTAATGCGTGGACTTTCCCATGCCTACAGTATGCAGGACCGGATCACCATTGCAATGCTTGCCACAGTCGTCCTTCATAAAAGGAAGTCGGCGCTGGATCGAGGGTGCAATAACGATCTGAGCGCCTAAACGATTCTGCCTGTGATCTCGGATTGCGCGTGACCAACAACAAGAACAGCCCCTTGCTGACGACGAAGCGAAGTCTAGCATGGGCATTGCTGGAAGCGGCGCGACCCAGTTCTCTTCCGAGCCCTTCCTTTCGTGATTGGCTACGATAAGCAGCGCTACCCGAGCGATTAATCGATGCTCCCAGCCCTTCCGTGCTAATCCGGCCCGCCGCCCACTTCAGCCTTCAAATCTCTCCCCCGGCCCGCACAGTCGCTTCTATGATACTAACAACTACAAAGCAGGTCGAACCCGCCTGTCACCAACGGCCCGACCTCGACTCTATCGATCATCTGTCTCATCGACAATCTCACCGACAATCTCACCTTCATCCTCTAATGGACTCATTCACGGCCCGCCAGCCCAACTCGCCGCGCCACTGAAACCAGCTCCGCCGCTTCACTACATGTACGCCACCAGAAGCACCCGTGACAGCACAACAAGCAAATGCCCTTTATATACTCCCCTTTGTTGAGAGCACTCGCCTCACCCCCCCACAACCGATGTACGACCCTCACCTATCACAGTCGTCATCGCCAACACGCCATCATTCCCGCAACGCACCTTACCATATCCACAACCGAGAGTGAGTCGTCTTGTTCAGCCTCGTCAAGGCAGGCGATAGCCATGACGCTCGATCTGATGCCAGCTGCTGGCCACCCATTCTTCGTGCGTCTAGCTCATGCGTATGCCCTATTCAAGTCATGCCGCTTCTAGAAGGCATCCTGCAGCGCGCTGCGACACGACATCTTCAAGTCTTTGTTTTCTCACAAACGACACGAGCCACGTGTGCTACATTGTCGACAAAGAGGCACGACGCTCGGCAGAGCCGACCGGATTCAACATCACGGTGGACGCCTTCCCAAAAGCTGACCAGGCATACTTCCCACGCCTGGCTCTTCTGCGGTGCTGGTGTTGCGCCGTGAGCGCACACGCATGCAAACATCCCCACACACGCGCTAGCGAGACTACCTTCAATGCCATCTTCATCTCATCTCGTAATAATATGTTGATGGCATTGAAGGTAGTCTCGCTAGCGCGTGTGTGTGAATGTTTGCATGCGTGTGCGCGCTGCACAAGCGCATGGACGGCCGCCTTGGAGGAAGAGAGCGCACTATCCCCGCCAATGGTACGCGATGCACTGCGTACAGAGTCTTTTGCACGGCCTAAGGAAAGTCTTCCGACGGAAGACACCCCACGGTCACCCTACAGGCGTTCTGGCACCTTCTTCGGCTCATCCGTCATGACCTCAGCATGAAAACGCTACACGGCCGACGTGCTATTACGATCATCGACGAGAATGGGCCACCAGTCGAATCCCTCATATCTCTACCTCTAGGGCCACCAAAGTGGCCCGCACAGCATCCCGTTCCATCTCTGGCCCGGCCATTTTGTCATGTTTCCACTGCATGGCACTGGGCCTAGACTGCCGCGTTCTGCCCAAAACCGATCGTTGCACACACTGCACCGACTGGGGATTTACCTGCAACATCAATAACCAAGCCCCTTGGACTGCGGAAGACGATATCCAACGAACGGCCTGGGGCGCGATCATTGCGTACGTGGCGGCCTACAACGCCAAGCAGATTGGCATCTGGCCGATTGCGCCAGAATCAGAAGCCTTCTTGCACAGCCTAAAGAAGGTCTTGCGACCCCCCACCCTCACCCCTGCAGCGTTCTGGCACCTCCTGTGTCTCCTGGGACACGATGGCACCATGGAGGCCATCAACAGATCAATGATCTGTTGATGGCTTAGGGTTAGGGGGTTAGGGTTAGGGTTAGGGTTACAAGGGGGTCCCCAATAGGGTTTTTGGAGTTTGTGTTATAGGCATCTAGAGGGGCCTGAGGAAAGCCAGCTGGTGAAGCAATGCCCAAAACCCTAGAGATTTGACGGTGTGAGGTCCATCTAACCTCAAGATGGTCTGGTTAGAGTGCCTAACTTGGTCATCTCTGAGAAAAGTGCTCCCTCTCTGTTACAGCAACCTACATGAGGCCATGGCATGAGACTTTGTGGAATTGGATTGCTCAAAACCCTTTCAGTGATGGCGCAAAGTGCTTCTAAATTCAGCTTGGTACCTTAAGTTCAGTCATCTTCAGCATACTTGACACAAGTTGAGGATCAAGTTGAGGGAAGATGACCTGATGTTGGCTCATGTTGCCTGAACTTGACACAACTTCTGAGGGATACTGAGGAGCAAAGGGGGGACCCTTTG
>NW_020290140.1:0-434 GCF_003144195.1 Ceraceosorus guamensis | reverse complement strand
AAGGGGGAAGATGAATCAAGTTGAGGGAAGATGAACAGACATGGGCTCATGTTGTCTGAACTTGAGTGAACTTCTGATGGTCACTGAGAAGCAAAGGGGGGACCCTTTGGATTGGATGCAATTGGCAGAAGTGTGCCTGGTGGTGCATCTTTAGGGAAGTTCAGCTCAACTTCAGGCTTGGGCCAGATGTTGCAGGAAGTTGAAGGAAGATGAGCATCAAGTTGAGGACACTTCTGAAGGGTGGTGAGGGGGCAAAGGGGGGACCGTTTGAAATAGATAGTGCTGGCAGAGGTGGTGCAAGTTGATGGAACTTGAGGGAAGTTGAACTCAACTTCAGGCTTAGGGTTGAGTGGGAAGACACACCAAGTCAAAGTTGAGCAGGTATTGTATTGCACTGTGGGTTAGGGTTAGGGTTAGGGTTAGGGTTAGGGTTA